>NC_140178.1:19883162-19951974 GCF_963971535.1 Notolepis coatsorum
GTGGGTTCCACGCAGTAGCGCGCGTGGCACTCGGGCGGCTCGTGGAATTCTCCGTCCACGAGCCAGACCTTGTAGTCGGGCCAACAGGGCACGCTGTCCGAGCTGACGGAGGGCATGGGTATGATCTCGCGCACCGTGACCTTACGGATGTTGTTGGGCAGGGAGTGTACGATGAAAAGCTTTCTGTCCTTGTAGAGCGCCGTGGACACCGTGGGGTAGTCCGTGAGTCCAGGGTGATCTATGAGTTGCTTCAGCCCGGTGGGATACCCCCCCGATTTGCCGATGGCGATCTGGCGCATCAGGGTTTCGGCTCCCCTGGCCGTGAACCTGACCTGCATCGCAGCCTGGGTCATCTGGTTTATCACGCTCTGCATCTGCGCGTACCAGAGCTGGTAGCTGGTGGTGACGGAGAACTTTTTGTTGATGTCCTCGTACAGCATCTCTATGTTCCTGTTGATCTGGTCCCTGATGCGCTTGAAGTTGCCGTTGACCTTGTCTATGTTCCTGCGCAGGGCCTCCTCGGTCTCGTCTATGCGGCCGTTGACCGTCTTGATGTTGTGATCGAGCCTGCCGCTCACCTCCACCATCTGGCCCATCACCTCCACGTACTGTCCCTTGAGCATGTCCAGCTTCTCCTCCATCACGTCCACCCGCTCGGACGTGTGCCACGCCAGGGCGAAGCCCGCGATCCCGAAAACGAGGCCGAGCATCCTCCTGTTCCTGACCTTTGCGCGTCCGCTGCCCATCCGCTCGGCGTCGTGATACTCGCCCCCCTCGCCGTCCTTGTGCTTCATCCAGGGGTAGCTGACGCCGTCCGGAATCGCGTACGCCTTGGCCTTGCGCTCGCTCACGGCCAGCTCGGCCATGCCTTCCTTCAGGTACTCGCTGGCCCTGCGCGCGTCGCTCACTATCTCATGCGCAGACTCGCATATCTTGCCGTACTCGAACTTACACGAGGGGTCCGTGCCGCATATGGCTATCAGGCAGGGCTGCATCGCGGACACGTCGTAGTCTATGCATTTGACGTCAAATATGAAGTAGTCTATGCCGTAGGTAAAGTTGGAGATGAACCTGTACAGCTCGGCGGGCTTCACTATCACGTTCATCTCAACCTCGACCTTGGGCTCGGATATCACGTACCCGTCGTCTATCATGGTCACCTGCAGGGTCTCGTCAGCCGGGCCGTCGTTGTTGGTCGCGCACACCTTGTTCACAGGAGGGTTGTACTGCACCAGGGCCCCGGTCGCCTGCACGTAGCCCAGCATAATGTGCCCCGGGTTGGTCGTGGGCATCATGGTGTGCACGTTTATACCCACGTCGGGCACCTCGGAACTCATCGCAGCGCTCTGTATGGGAGTCCCGGGAGTACACGTGTAGAGCTTGTGCACGTCCGCGATGTACAGGTTATCGAAGGTGGTCGCGTACAGTTCCTTGTGAGGGAGCTTAAAGACCCCGAGCACTCCGTTGACAGCGATCAGACCCGCGCACGACACGCTGTTGCTCAGACCCACTCCGTAGCGCGGGTCGAACATGGACTTGGACCCCGATGAGGGATCCAGCAGCGCCTTCGCCTGCGCCTTGAGCTTCTGCATGTGTATGTCGCCCTGCGGAGCCAGAACATCTACATCGTCGGCTTCGCTCAGGCTCCTACTGCGCCTGGATCCCGCGTTGGCCCGGGGCTCAGTTCCCAGAGAGGCGGCTCCCGCTCCGGTGACCTTGACCTGTCTGCGTCTCCAGTCCCTGAGCCTGTACACTGCGCTGGTGATGGACGTGAGGCTGGGTGCACCCTCGCGCATGGACTCCTTGAAGTCGTCCTCGACCTTGGTTATGACAAACTGGTTGACGCTAAAGGTGGACGCCACCAGCTCGGGCAGGCGCTTCAGCTGCTCCGTGGAGCTGGTGGCGTAGAGCAGGTTCACCTGCTGGTTCGCTCCCCACACAGACTTGGTCGAACCCACGCAGCACCTGGTGTACACGTCCTCCTCGCAGGTGAGCATGCTGTTGGTCTCGGACTCGCTCACGGGCAGGTCCGTCTCCAGGAGCACTCGGGCCGGCTCCGGCCCGTCCGTGAGCGGCGGTTGCTCCACGCGCAGGCGCCCCGACAGCGAGATGCTGACCGCCAGCCTGTTGGGTTTCACCCCGGCCGACAGCAGTCCCAACAGGGAAGGCATCATGTTGTTGGTCCAGTCGTTTTGACACGAGGGCCTTCCCAGGCCCAGACGGGCCTTGACCACAGGCGTCACGTACAGGTCAAACGCCTGGGGCGTCTCGGTCCCGCTGAACACGGCCTTGGTCACGCTGTCGGTCAGGCCCAGGGGCAGGCGTACCAGCAGCTTCTTTGCCACGACCCTGCGCTGCGCGGCCTCCTCACGCAGCACCGTGCTCCAGGTCAAAAGACCATCGCGCAGCAGCTGAGGGTCGATCAGGGTCGATCCTCCGCAGGAGACCTCGGAGGACATGTAGTCCTCCAGGTCCAGCATGATTCCGCTCGAGTGGCTGGCCATGGCCGTGTTGAAGATGCGGCTCGCGGTCCTTCTGGCTAGATCCACCGAGGTCCGCTGGGCCAGCTTCTCAAAGTGGCACCTGGAGACCTCGATCCTCATCGTCACGTGTCCGATCGCAGCGAGCCTGTGAAAGGTTGCCAGGTCCAGAGGGCCCGGACCCGAGGGATCGTCCATGGAGCCCGATATGGATCCAGCAGGCATCAGAAATGTCTTACACGAAGCGCTCTTGAGCATGGCCACGGTCTGGTCTCGATCGGGGAACAGCAGGGGGTTCAGTTTGGGCGAGATGGATTCCGGGCCTCCCACGTCGCACATGACGAGAGGAGCCGAGGCGTCAGAGTCCGAGTTGGTGAGGCCCACGTCGCCGTTGTCTCCGATGCAGAACATGGTCGCGTTGACATTGAAGCAGCGGTCCCCGAGCTGGTTGTAGCATATCCCTATGTTCTCGCTGTCTCCGAGCCCGGCGTAGGTCAGGATGCACTCGTAGGGGGAGTTGCGTATCGTGAGCACGTCGGCCGTGCTGGGCCACACTATATCCTTGGCCTTGGCCTCGAGGACCCTGCGCATAAACTTGTACGCGGCGCATTGGGGTCCCTGGTCGCAGTCCGCGTGTGGGTCCGAGCCAAAGTAGTACTCTCTGTTCCTGGGAGATGCGTGCATGGCCACAGAGACCCTATTCAGGGGCATGTACTCGACCACCCTGTCGCTGCAGGGGAACCCTCCGGGGACGCGTACGCATATCCGTATGTCGAGGTTGTAGAGATCGGCGCCGATGGCATGTCCCGAGCTCTTGGCCGAGTCCGCTACGCCCCAGATCGCAGTGAGACCCCCGGGGCAGTAGTACTCGCACGTGTCGTTGTCCCTCGAGCCCTGCGACAGAGACACCGCGAAACTCCCTCCCGACTTGGCATTGCACCTGCCCTTATACTGGCTCGTGCGAGGAGAGCCAGCTGATATGCGCGCTCACGAGAGACCAGGTCATGATGCGCATACGCTCCGGGGGCAGAGATCCCGAGCCGGGAAACGAGCTCGACTACAGCCTCGACATGGGGCCCATAGCCCACGTCTCGGGCAATACCTTCGACACCCTGGGCAAGATGGACTCTAACTTTGTGTGGGGCGATAAACTGGTGGTATTCATGAACCCTGATAGAGAGGCAGAACGAGATCAGTGATGGACGTCGATTTCAAGCTTTGCTTTACTTTACTTTACTTTACCAGCGTGTGCGTGCTAGTGTGTAATCCCCCGACTGCGCTTATATCGACGCCGTATCCCCCCCCAGTGTGTAATCCCAGACTGAGGCAGACGCTATGATCGCGGCCAAGCAGCAACAGACTCGCGGCGTGGGTCCCGTGTACTACAGCAAGGGAGACCGCTTGTACGTGTGCGAGAAACAATGCGATGCCGCGCCTGCTCTCGTGGTGACCAGAGACAGTTGCGTGATAGAATATTGTGACAGGGACGACGAGTTGCCCGATTTAGACGACAGGGACGAGGGCGCCCCTCAAGCTTTCGTTCCGGTGTACTGTGTGGAGTGCTTCGACACGACTAGCGCGACCTACGAAGCCGAGCTGACCAGGGTATCCGGACTCACGGGTCACTCGAGTCTCAGGGTGGGCGTGTGCTGCGTGTACGGGGGAGATTCCGAACCGTGCCCGGCGGACCGAAAGGATTTTCTGGTAGCCAACGCTCTAGTGAGGTCCGGGGTGTGCCTGTTTGCTCCCGGAAAGGTGCTCAGGGGCCACGACGACAGCTCCGAGATAGGAACGGTGCAGTGTTTCTGGCACGTGCACAGCAAGAGCCTGGACAAGACGTACGTGTGGTGCTGCGTGTCCCTGAGCCACGAAGAGTCCATGTACAAAGCCTTCAGTCTGGGCACCGTGGGTCAGAAGGGCCGCTCTCCCCTGACGACCGAATGCAGCATGGTGAAGGTGCCCATGAGACCGGCGTGCTACGCCATGAAATGCGACGCCTCTCACGTCGCGACGATGATGATAGAGTCTGGTTTCGCGGTGGATAAATCCACCAGGCTGGAGGCAGGCGGGTCCCCGGAGCGCGAGGATAAAACCGCCTCGCGTGACACAGAGCGGTCTGAATCCCGACCCTCCTCACAGCACAGCGAGGAGCTAGGCGAGGAGCTAGGCGAGGAGCTAGGCGAGGAGCACAACGGAGATGCCAGAGTACTGACCGAAGCGCTCGAGGACAAGGCTGCAGCGGAACCCTCGACGGCGCCCAATGCGACACCCATGAACTGCGAGAGAGCCCGCAATACATTCTTGGCGACGTTGGATCCGAAAGACAACAAGGACGTATTTGTCATAAAGGGTCTGCTTGACTTTCTGAATCGCAGCGGACTCGCGCACATTGAGGATACCTCGCCAGGCGACGATACCAGCAGCGAGCTACAGGAACATAGCACAGACGACATGGTCATGCCCGCCGCAGCGGCATCCACCTCGAGCGAGGAAGAGAAGCAGAGCTACATGAAACAGGCCCTGTGCCTGAGCAGGGCGATCAACAGCATGATCAAGGCCGAGAAGGCCACGGAGGACATGGCCGGCATCCGAGCCCTGTTTGCAGGCGAGTCGGCCAAGGACGTGTCTGAATCCGAAACCCTGGATCAGGTCGCGGCGCTGCTCTCGAGGCGGTCCGCTGGAGCCCCCTCGCACAACGGCTCGGATATCCTGAGCCTGCTCGGGGAGATTGCGTCGGGCAAGAAGGGCGTCAAGGCCGCCGCTAGACAGGAACTGGGAGAGGTCGAGAAGAAGGCCATCGCCATGGAGTATCTGGAGAAGGAGAAGCAGAAGACTGAAATCGCGATGCAGCAGCGCAAGGAGCTGGTGGACGCCATCGCGGAGGCGCTCAAGAAGCCGGATGAGAAATCCAAGACGGCAAAGACAGCCAAGGCTAAAGTCAGGGGTCTGGAGAAGGATATCCAAAAGGTGTCCAGCGAGACTCCGTACAAGCGCAAAGCGCTCAAGCGAGGTAGACACGACTCTGAATCTTCAAAGTCATCGGAGTCGAGTTCCTCCGATGAGTCCGAGAGCGAGGGCGAGCGAGGTAAAAGGCACAGAGCAAAGAAGACGAAAGTGCAAAAGGGCAAGAAAAAGAGTTCCTATCGGGGATCCAACAAGGATACGCGTAGCGACATCGATCAAGACGAGGAGGACGGGGAGAGCTCGGGAGAGTCTCAGGACGATCTGAGCGATGAGCAGTACAAATCGCTCCTGAAGCGCATGTCCAAGAAACGGGCCAAGGGCGGAAAGAGCAAGAAAAAGTCTGTCAAGAAGAGCGGAGGCGAAGACGGTTCTAATGACAAGATTAAGGACGGCTCTTCCGCAGACAAGGGCGGCGCGACGACCTGCGACGACGACAAGAACAAGGACAAGAACGAGGACAAGAAAGGAGAGGATAAAGAAAAGGATATCAAGCTGAAGGCGGGCCAGCAGGACGACCCTATCGAGGAATTCCTGAACACGACATGCCTGTGATCTGCCTGCGACTGCGTGTTCACCCTTTGACTATATGCGTGTGTGTACAAAAACGTGTGTGTACTATGTGTGTTATTAACGACAATAAAGAAATGCAACTACTATATAACCGTGTCCCGTGTTTGTATCATACCCTATAAGCCAATCGAGCGTGCTGCGCATTTGGTACGTCACCATGGCCTCTGATAAAATGGGTTTATTGCATCTGACAGACAGACGCAGGCGTAGACTGGTAATTCGCGGCAGGCGCGATAGGCGCAAGGACCTCGCGGCCAAGGTGTTCAAGATCAGGAAGACTGCCAAGAGCAGGGCGGCCGTCAACAACCCCCTGGGCCAGCGTACGTTCCGCCAGGTGGACAATCACATGCTGGATAACGCGGGCCGAGGCAAGGCTGGTTTGGAAAACGGAGACATGTGCGTGTCCCTGGTGGAGATAGAGGCCACGGCGGAGCACAGGGCTCTGGGGTCTCAGTTCAACAACAGGGTGGCGAACCCCACCGCGCAGAGAGCCAGGCAGATCATGTCGGGCTACATCGGCAGCGTCGAGACGGATCAGACGAGCGCCATGGCGCTGCCCGAGTTTGTCAAGATCTGGAACGCCACGGGGGCCGAGTTTGCCAGGCTCAGGGATCAGTGCCAGCATTTCGGCGCGCCCGGCAGCGTGTACAAGCAGGTGATTGAGCCGATGACCAAGGTACCCCCTGAGCCGGGGCAGCTGTGGAACGTGGTGCACGCTCTGATAGATGACCCCGAGCTGGTCCAGGAGTGTCTGATCTTCATGGGCGTGGTGATCTCAAACACCTCGGGAGGCTACACGAGCGTGTGCCAGACGGGCAGCGCCAAAGAGATAGGAGAGGCCCTGCTCAAGGACACCCTGAGGCACGGGCACGGGAGAAATGCGACCCCGGTGCTGTATCTGATTGCTCAGAAGCACAGGATGGGCCACGTGGAGCTAAAGCTGGTGAGGGCGCACGACGACCATGATCTAAAGTGTCTCATGGAGCACGTGGACAGGTTCTGGTTCATCAGGCTGGGAAAGTACGTGGCGTGCGAGTTCAGATGTGACACTTCCGCGATGTGGAAGAGACACGATCGCCTGATGGACGAGGTAGGCTACGTCTACGCCGTGGAGGTTGTGAAGCGACACGTGATGAAGAAGGATCTGCACAAAGACCTGCCCTCGGGAAACATGTGCCAGACCTACAGTGTGGTGGTCTGAGCAGTGCGTCTTCCCTCCCGTCGCCGCTCGTGGAATACTAGTGTTTGCGCACGACGGGTACGGGAGCAGCTCGCGCGCGTGTGTGTTTTGTGTTTTCGAATGGCCGGCTATCGACGTGCCGTCGGATACCATCGTACAGACGCCGAGCCGCTACACCCGACGGTCGCCAGAGCGTTCATACCCGACAGCGACATAACCAAGGCCCTGAATTCGACTGGAAATCTGGCCATAGACGCCGTTCACCCTATATACCTGTCTCCCGCCGCGCGTTGGATCAGGGAGACCCGGAACAAAGCCAAGGCCGCCTGGGACTGCGTACTGGACCTGATCAAAGTCATATCCGTGCTAGCCCTTTCCCTGCTCCTGTGCCTGCATCTGATGCTGCTGAGAGACCTGTGGCGAAGCCGCACGGATCCCGCCCCGGAAGGCTCCGCGTCCAGGATAACCACGTCGACGTGGTCCGTTCTGGTCGTGATCACCCTGTGCTACGGATTAAAAGCGGGCTGCGGTCACGTACCCGGAGGCGTGCCCAAGCTCGATCCTACGGGGATAAGAACGAGACGCCCGAGAACGGGATTCGGTTTTGGCGGACGAGGATCCTCTGGACCCGCGATCTGGCCCGTGTCCGCATTGCTCTTTGCCACGCTGATGCTCACCTACCACGTGGGTCAGACTGGGCTGCCGAATCGCAACCTGCGCATCGCGACCCAAGCTACGCAAGTCGCCCTGCTTTGGATAGCTGCCACCGGATCGGTGTGGATCAGACACTCCCTGTCCAGGATCGGAACGGCTCGTCCGAAGACAGCGTAGTGATGTCTGGAGGACTCGCGACACTGACGATCGCCGTGGGGCTGACCCTATTTGCGGCCCTGGGCAGGCACCCGGTCCCGCCCGAGTGCAAACAGGACCCGACCCTGATGGGCAAAATCAGGCTCATGTTCCCCTGTTGGAGCGTGGGGTACGCCACGGTGGCGGCTGTCATGTGCTACGTGTGCTGCTTCGTCCGTCTCACGGATACCATGAGACGGACGCTGGCCGACACGGGCCATGTGCTCAGGATCGCGGCGGCAACCTCGGTGCCTTCGGCCGGGCTGCTCATGAGGATCAAGGACACGTATCAGGGCGAGAGGAACCTGGAGCGCATATCCAAAGACGTCTCGGGCCTGGAGCGCAAGGACGTCAATGTCGAGCGCTACGAAACCTCTGCCAAATGGACCGGGGCGTACTTAATGCTGATGCTCCTCAACACAGCGCATCACACGTACGCCGTGACCCTGTCCCTGATTGCCCCCAAGGAGGATAGACCCGAGCAGTTCACCTCCGGACGGTGCAGAGACAGCGAGGCCTCGGACGTGCTGGGACTGGCCTTGTCCGCGCCTCTGTTTGTGTGCTACTTTCTGATTGTCAAGTGTGCGGGCTCGCTACTGTACGGCTCACGCGACCTGATCCCAGACTCTCGAGGAGGATCACGGGAGCCTCTCTCTGATCGGTTCGCGGCCAGATCGTACCCGGTGCGCTACGCCGTCAGGTACCTGCTGCTGCTCAACTCGGCTATTTGGCTCTACAGGTTCGTGGGAGCGTGCGAACTCGCTTTCCGGGGACGGGGCGCCTGAGAGAGGAGGAGGAGGAGGATGTTTTCCGGCGGCACGAGACCTGCCGTGGGGAAATGGTACGAGCGCCAACATCCGACATGGTACTCGGTACCCTGCGGGAAGCGCACGGGCTTACAAAACACCCGTAAGACTCTGGCGCCGGGTCGTACCGCATTCGATCGTGCGATCCCCGCGGAGCCCGAGCCTCAGCCGAGGATTAAGAAATCGGCCACCGCCGAAGAGAAGGAGAAACGCGACATCGACAGGGAAAGGATATCACGTGCCACCACCGCGAGCCGGGTCAAACATCACAAGCGGCAAGACGGTGCCGGGAAACCCATTCTGCTGAAAGTGTCAAACGGAGGCGGTCAGGGAGGAAGCGAGACACACGGCGGCCTGATAAAGACCAAGAGCCCCGGATACAGTCAAGATGATATTATAAGGATTACGGACGATAACCTAAATGTATGATTAGTATACGTATACGCTTCAGCTTAGGCTCTTCACGTGTGGCATGCTATGTGTGTGTTATGTTTGGAATTGTTATGAAATAAAAACCTAAAGGAAAAGACAAACGTACGCGTGAGAGTTGTTTTATTTTCCATTACATTTTATTACACACGGGAAACACAACATACACACGAGCTACATGTACAGGTATACAGGCGCGCACACACGCAATGAATAGACGAATCAGCACGTCCATTCGGTTCCGTGGACCACGGCGTAGAAGCGATCTCCCGTTCTTATTTCGCCGTGCTGGGTTCCGATGGCGGGCCTGGTGACTCTTCCGTGGCAGAATCCCTTGGTGCCCTGTATCACCTCGAGGGCGAGCCTGATGACGTTGGTGAGATACGCTATTGCTGCCGGGGTCATAACCGCGAGGATCGTGCTCCTGTCCACGCGAGTATCCAGACAGGCTTTGGCGGCGTAGCGCTCCGCGTCGGTTACGGCGTCAAAGCCGCCTCCGGTGACCACCAGCTCCAGCATACCTGCCACGGTGGACGCGTAGTAGGGAGACACCACCTGAGTGATGTCAGCGTCGCCGTCCATGATGAGGTTGACGGTCTCGCTCACCACGTCTCCCCCGTTCCGTATCTTGCGAGTGGCGAGCAACCCGCCCCATATCCCAGGGTTGATCCTCCCGTCCAAGGAGTACGCCCTGTGATTTCCCGAGACCGCGACCTGAGCCGAAACCTCCTGGGCGTTGGGCAGCTGAACGGTGAAGTAATCGTTGCCCCTCAGGGGCAACGCTCCGGTGTTGATCAGGTCGATCTCGGCGTAGCTGGGATCGTGCAGGATGTAGCGTTCCGAGATGGAGCTCTGCACCGTGCAGAGGCCTACCGCTCTGAATTCCCGCAGCTCGTCTTTCGGACACCCGTGCAGGGTAGGTGCGTACGTGCCGTCGCTGTGGATAAAGTGGAACAGGCCGCCCGGCATATGTCTGGCCTGAGCGTCGTACACATAGGCCCCGTAGGGTACGCGATGGGTGCCCACCATGTTAGCGACCAGTCTGGGGGTGTAGGTGCCCATGACATGGTAGGTCGCTGTGGTAGACATCGAGGCGTACGAGATTAAGACCGGTTATTATCCTCAGAGTCGGAATCGTCGTGTATATCCTCACGATGGGTGCACCCGAGCAGCTGACACAACGCGTATACCGGCACAGGTTTGTCTCTGAACCCGGCGAGAGGATTGGTAAGTAAGCCCACGGACAATGATAGAGTCTCCAGCACCGCCGCTCCGGGCGCTCGCTCGGTTGCTGTCTTTAGCAGGGCGCATATATCTCTATCGGGCGCCGTGCCGTAGCTCGAGGTGTACCAGGGACACCACTTGCCCACTACGTACACGTCCAGAGAATCGTTTCGAGAGGCAGGCGGAGGTGCGGGACACAGCCCTAGCGCGAGCGCGCAGACCTCTCTGCGATTCGAACTGAACCTGAGAGATTTAGCTCCAAACAAGAGCTCTGAGAGAGATACGTGATTCCAGAGCGTTTTATCTGCCGTGGGTGCCATGAGCCTCGGATCATGCGGCGAACGGAACAATGACAGAATTAACAAACAAAGGGTCTGATATGTTTGTGGGAAATAAGGGGCCGAGCCTACCGCCTCTCGGTAGCAAGGTCCTCGCGGGGAAATAACCAGAACACACGTGCGTACGTTTCAAGTTGTACAGTGGTTTTATTTAGGATTTCACACAATCAAAGTAAATACAAAACACACACACACGCTCTCTTCACATGTTCCGAATAATGCTATATCTCATTTCTACCCGTATACGATACGCCACCAGGTCCCAATCGTAGAAAGGTATCTCGCCCAGACTCTCGGCGAAACACGCGTTTGTCATGTTCAGGTTGGCCCTCTCCGATATCCGGGTCAACGTGACGTATATCCCAGGGCGCAGGGGAGACTTCATGAACGCCCTGGGCGGGTTGTAGAGGAGCTCTCCCTTGAGCGTGCACCCCTGGCAGTCGTACACGTTGAACGCGATCATCGGACTCAGGGGATGCGTGACGACCACCCAGTTGTTGTATTGCCACGCGGTAGGAGTGACCCTGTAAGAGTTCAGTTCGCCCTTGACCACAAACTCATACCAGTGCTTGTCCTTGATCCACTGCATGCACGTGATAACCCCGTCAGAGTCCCTGCTCCCCGTCTGCGCGCCGTCGTTCTTGTCGGCCTTGATCACGTTTATCCCGTGTCCCGTGCCGCTGCCCAGATGCCAGGCGATGCGCACCTTACACCCCACCCAGAGCACGTCCGAGGTCAGGTAGTCTCTCGGATTGAAGCCTTTGCTCCTGTCGACCCCCGAGCTGTCCGAGTAGACCCTGCGGAACAGCTTGGGCAGATCGGTACACGCGTGGCTCATGACCTCGTAGCAGGTGGTGGTCTTTTTCTTGGTCTCGAACGACTTGCTCACCGAGAGGTAGCGAGGAGCGGTCTCGTGGTTGTGGTGGTCTATGTAGCTCTTTGTGTAGGTCTTGACCATGGCGTCCTGGTGGAGCACACGCAGCACGTCCGTCCTGTAAGCCGGGTTCAGCAGCTCGTCGTTGAGCCTGCACGTGACCCGCTCGCGGAGGATCTTCCTGGAGATGGAGGTGATCCTGTTGAACTGGATGTAGGTGCAGGCCTCGCCGTAGTCGGGATCCCTGAACTGCCTGCGGTTGACAAAGAGCGGGGTCGCGCTGCACAGGCTATCCTCAAAGTCCCCCGACTCCCATATCTTTGAGTCCTTGCCCACGGGCTGCAGCTGCGAGACCGAACCGGCGTAGATGATCAGGGGCCCGAGGAGCTCTCCGTAGTACATGTCCATGCAGTAGAGCGCGCGCCTCCATAGCCTGGAGGTCATGAGGCCGTATTCGTCCACCACGATCACATTGGCTCCGTAGAAAGGGGGCGCGCGCGCCATCGGGGGGTCTCTCAAGGGCATCCGGGTGTTGACCCGTTCCTGGGTAAAGCTATTGTTACAGTTCATCTCGTGCTCGATGTTGAGCCTTATCGCGCGCGAGCATATGGCGCAGGATCCGGCGTTGCATTTGGTGCACGAGTGTTTGTTGGCCAGAGCCTGGGTGCTCGCTATAGAGTCCACCCGGGCCAGGTCCTCGAGAGACTCTTTGTATTTCTCCCTGTACGCGACGTAGAACTCTTCATCCGTGAGGGTGTCGTTGATCAGCTCCTTGTTGAAGCCCATCACCTTGTGCAGCGTGCTCACGTCGTCCACCCCTTTCAGGTTCCCCGCGGCTTTGTTTGTCAGGGCGCACACCTTGAAGGGGATCCCCAGCATCTTCATCCTTCCGGCCAGCATGCTTATCGCGTACGATTTGCCGCAGCCGGCGTCCCCGCTCAGAAGAACCTGCTTCCTCGTGTTGCCTCGGCGCAGGTGCAGGTGAAGCATCTCGTGTACCCATTTGTTTTGGGTGTAGCGTGACATGTCGCACATGGAAACGTCCGCCCAGGATAACTCGGGCTCCGGCTCCGGATCCTGATCCTGATGCGGCTCCTGCCCCGCTTGCGTTTTACCCCCGGCGTTTCCGGTGCGATCCTTGCGATCCGGCTCCGAATCGTAGTCGGATTCATCAGAGTCGGAATAGTCCGACGATCCTCCTCGAGAGCCCTCGCTGTCGCGCCCGGGAGAGTCGGGACTACCGTCGTCATCGGTATCAGTATCGGACTCGCTCTCGTGTTCGGACCCTTGTTTGGACCCGCGCTCGGAACCAAGCACGGGTCCATCGTCACCGAGCACAGGTCCATCGTCACCGCTGTCCTCGTGTGTCGTGATCTCAGAGTGTTCGTGAGCCATTGTGATATCATACTTGTCACCCTGGGAACTAATGAGATCGTGACAGTCGCTACTCCCCAACTCGTCGCTACACTCGTCCATAATGTACGCGCATCCGGGCCTTTTTACCGGTGTCGCTTGTTCCCCGTCGGATTCCGAACTAAAGGGGTCCCCGTCCTCGTAGTCATCGCTCTCAAAGTCATCCTCAATCTCCCCGTCTGTGTCAGCGTCATTGTCTTCCATGCCGGAACCCGAACTATGTTCCGATTCGGAGGCACGAGAACCTACGCTACCGGAACCGCCGAGTACTCTGCCGCTTCTCGAGGAACCCGAGCCGCTGCTTCCGTCACTACGTCCGCCTCCTCTACCTCGGGACGATATGCTATCGGGACTACTCGCCTGGGACCGGCTACGCGATCCGCTGCTAGATAACCTTCCGGCCTTACGTACGGGACCTCCGATCCGAGAAGGGTCTGAGGAGTCTGAGGAGTCTGAAGAGTCTGAAGTGATTCTGATACGTTTCCTGGAATTACAGGGCGCAATGATCCGGTCGTCATCTGAACCCGAGCTAGTTGCCATGTCTGCAATGAGCATTTGTGTCAGCTATAGACGGCCTTCATATAGTATATGTCAAATACCCGCCCATCTATGGCCGACAACACACACACAGGAAGGTGTACATAAAACAAGACGACACAACGTAGTATATCGTACGGGTCTTTATTTTCACAAATCCACACACCGTATTTCACAAATTCACACATCGTCGGTGGCGTCAAACACTATGCGTCTGCGTTTAGTTTCCGCGTTGTTTCCGGACACGGGACGACCGGCCCGAAGGGTCACGGACTCGTACAGGGATTGTGAGAAGGACGGATTGGTCGAAGCCGAGCGGTGCTCTTCCAAATGCCGCTGCGCCGTTTCCGATCCGCATTTGAGTTCGGCGCAGAGCGCGTGCGGTACCAGGCCTTGGTCCAGAGGCACCAGGACGGTGCCTCTGGCTTGCCAAGCTCTGTAAGCGGCGTCTCTGACGGGGGCAAACAGTCTGTACTTGTCAGTGACCACCTTGAGGAACACACGTTGCATGATAGAGTAGAGACTGTGGTTGATGGAGACGGCGCTGACGCACACTCCCGACTTGGTGGAACTGGCTCTCACTTCGTTGCAGCTGGTCATGAGTTCCACAAACAGGGGCGCAGCAGAGTACTCGAAGAGCAGCCAGGCGAACTCGTCGTGGTCTACGGTGTCGGTCTCCGAGCCGCGGGCGAAGCATTCGCCGTACCAGTCCGCTTGATTCTTGGACAGAATGTAATGCATGGACTCGAAGAGCACGTCGAAGCCCGGGCTCTTTGCTGCGTGATTGCGTACCTTGAAGAGCGCTCGCAGCATAGATACGGGAGTGATCTCGGAGCCCGGAAGGAGTCCGTAACCGTCGGGCAGAAAGACCTGTTCGTATTTGGAACCCGGTTTCTCGTAGCGCCGACAGACCACGTCGTCCGCGTCCCCCTTCTCCTTACCGACTTCGAGTCCGTCCCAGTCCCCTCCCTCCGACTCGTCTCCGGTCGACAGGCCGCTCTCGGTTTCCAACAGTCCCTTGGTTAGCTGCAACTCGCTCTGAGCTTCCTTGAGCGCCACGTGTGCCATCCCCAGATCCTCCAACAGTCCCTGGTTTACTCGCAACAGGGAAAGAGAGTCGCTTCGCGATGATTCATCCTTCTCCTCTGTAACCCTTTTCAGGCTCCCCTTGGTCTCGTTGAGTTCCGAGGTGAGCGCTATCACCTCTCTACGCAGAGCCAATAGCTCCCTGCGATCGACGCGTTCCTCCTTTCGACTCTGCCCCTCGTCCTTGTTCACGGCTGTGTCCTTTACGCCCTGCCGCTGGATCCCACGCATTGTCCTCTTCATCTTTATCTCTGTTATCGTTCCTCCGCTACCGTTCCCTTCCTCGTCTACTCGTCTACGGCTATCCGGACCCCAGGGCGCACCGATCACAGACTTATATATTCTATAGTAGACGGGGTGTTGACCAGTTTAGTCTTGTATCTCATCTTTTCGCACTTGACGTCGGTGTAACTCTCCAGGAGCGCAGCGATCGACTTGTGCGACAGGTTACACCTGACCTCTCTGACGATCATGGGGTTCTTGTTAGCATCGGCGTCTCTGTTCTGTCCCGTAATCGTGGTCGATCCCAGATCTTCACACACGGTCACGACGCACCCGGCCGACTCAAACAGCTCCCGCTCGTAGTCCCTGAGAACTCTATTGGCTAGATACAATGAGTCGTAGCGACCACTATCGTCCCTATGCATGTTGGTGTATATAGCGTAGGTGAACCTCATTGGTAAATACAGACATACACGTGTACACAAGGGTATTTGTAAGTAGCGTTGTTTATTACGATGAATGTAACGTACAGACAAGATGGCACGATACGGAAATACAAATACAAAATACGAATACGACAGACCGCACGTGGTACGGGATACGACAGATCTCACACGGTACAAAATACAACACACTATACAGGTCACTCTACGCGTTGTTATTATCCTCGCACGGCCGCTTTCTTGAGGCTTTGGCCTGCTTCATTGTTCTCTTAGGTGTCCCTTTCCCAGAGTCCGTCACGACGCCGAGGTTAGGATCCTCCTGCTGCGATCGCCGCACGGGGACGTAGTCGAACGCCAACTTGAGGTCCTCGGTCAGATCGTAGCCATACAGCCGACTAGGCGTGGGGTTGTTCAGGCTCCAGTGAGCAAACACGTAGTGCATGGATCTGAAGAGCGAGTTCGAGGCGCACGGCAAGACGTCGGCGTCCAGCAGATACTGCTTGGTGATACCCGAGAGCCGGACGAGGACGCCGTACAGGTCCACGTAGGGGATGTCATCCTGGTCGCGAGGCGACCCGAACCACCTCGTCAGCAACTTTTCGCATAACGGGGTAAAGTCGGGGTGTGATCCCATCGTCATCAGAGCCTTGGGTCCCATGCCCGGGAAGGTGTTTGTGTAGTCCGTTCCGAAGAACAGCATCTTCATCACAAACAGGGAGCGCCCCGATCCCAGTCCGCAGTACGTCTTGCGTACCCGGACGGGCGTCTCAGGCTCCAGATCGAACCAGTCGTCCTCATCATCATCCTCCTCCTCCTCCTCCTCCTCCTCATCATCATCAGTGAGCTTGAGATACACGTAGGGGTAGCTGGATCGGAGCAGGTCGTAGCGATCGGCGGCGAAACAGTTTCGCATGGTGCTATACTTTTCGCACAGCTTGACCGCGGCTGACACGAGGGTCGCCCGCTCCTTGGATGTTTCGGGTCCGGCGTCGCACCAGGTCATGATGCGCTCAAACATATGAGTCTCCTTGGTCTTCTTGATCCTGCCGGTCTTGGTCCGAAGCCCCTCTCTGGCGATATCCGCGTCGACGGCTACCTCTCTGGCCCGATACACCACGGCGGCCAGCGCTTCCGTGGCCGAGTCTGAGAGGAGATCGCACTGGTCCAGAAACTCTCTGTAAGCGTGTCCCATGATCCCTCTCACCTTGAACATGCTCACCACCGACGAGACGCCCCGCTCCAGCCCCGGGTCCAGGAGGCAGGCCGGGGCGACGTTCTTCAGGGCACGTTGCCACCTCGCGTGGGCGAGGAGTACACGAAGCGGAACAGGCTCCGCCGTGTCCAGCAGATACATGAGGGTGTCCATCAGGCTGCTCTCGGGGTCGTACAGACGCAGGTCATTTGCCGCCGATTCGGTCAGAGTGAGCCCGGCCGACGACGGGTCCTCTTTGGACTCGGCCGCGACCCGATCCCGCTCCATCCTCTGCTCCAGCCTCTGCTTCCGCTCTCGCTCGAGCCTTAGCTGCTGCTCTCGCCCGCGCTTCTGCTCTTTGGTTAGTTTCGGGCAGCCGTCCTCGGGGGAGTCCGGATAGCGTCTGAAGGGAGCGCACCTGGGGGAAAGGAATTGAGCAAAGTGGCTCAGGAACACGTTCCTGTTGGGAGCGTAGCTGGGATTGTCGAGCCTGAGCGTGGAGTAACAGTTCGATGCCGCCACGATCACAGCCAGGTCGGTGTCCGAAGTGCAGACGATGCACGAGTGCCCGTTTTCCTCCATGAGGTTCGCGAGCTTCACCATGAGCAGATCCGCCTCGGTGCTGAGCAGCAGGGCGCCCTTGTCTGCCAGCAGACCCTTCAGCGTGACTATGTGCTCGGAGGTCATGTCGGGAACACAGGCGTGGACCCCGACCGGGACCTCCTCCGAGGAGCAGCTGAGGAAAGGGACCCGGTCACCGGGATCCTGCGCGGATTCTCTCAACCGCTTCCAGAGCGCCACCTGTTCCGGGGAGCAGAGGGACGTGGCTTCGTCCGTCAGGGGGGACATGAGACAGGAGTCCCACTTGGCTCCGATGAGCATCAGGCACGGAATCAGCTTCCTGGCCAGACACGCGACCGTCTCTCTGTCCACCCTCTGCCTGTGTTCCAGAAGGAAGCGGTAGTGAGGGGCCATCGTCTGTAACCTGGCGTCCCTCGCGGCTCTCACCGCGGGCTTCTGGCTCCCCTCGCCGTCAGCAACCAGGATGAGACACTCGACCTTGCAGTTGGCGAACTCGTTGCAGTAGTACGTAGCCATGGTCTCGGCCATGCACATGATTGAGGCATCTTTGTCCCCGGGGTTAAAGTCGCTCTCCTGCACCTTGAACCTGATCACGGGGTGGTCGTATATCATGAATCTGGAGGAGCTAGCCGCAGCATGGTCCTTGCCCAGGACCCGATAGGGGGCCTTGGGGTCGCTGAGTATAGCGTGCAGACCGTTGTTCCTGATACCCATAGCGACGCGGTCCGTTTGATTTGCGTGCCGTACGAAAAGAAGACGCCGATGCTGATGCCGATTCACACAGTTTGGGTCACAGCTCTCTGTGTGTCTGTAGAAGAGACAATGTGTAGTGATCGAGTCAGGGGGGAGAAGAGGGCCTTATATGCACACACAAATATATGTGTGTTTCGGGCAGCGGAACATTTTGAAAGCGTATAAGATAAACAAAATAAATAAAGCCCAAAAACGAATTGAAACCGAAACCCAAATAAAAGTAACACACACACCAGGTGCCCTATCGAGGAATGGATTTAGACAGGGACCTGCGATGCGCCACTAAAGCGTTGAAGCGCTCATTGCGCACCGAGAGCTCGTTGGGATCCTCGACCTGGGGTCCCCTGTTGACCTCGGCCCCGGGAGCGCTACAGTCCATGACCTGCTTGCACATGCTGTCGAGCCAGGGGAACACTTTCCTGACCCTGGCGGTGATCTTGGGTTTCTGGCACTTGTACAGGTGCACTTTGGGCTCGCCGAGCCTGACCACCAACAGATAGGCGCACGTGCGCTCGGCTATGCTGGGGAAGGTGCAGGAGAACATGAGCCAGGTGAGCCAGAGCTGCAGGTTGTAGCGCCACATGGTCTCCCAGTGTATCTTCATGTGGTTCATGGTCTTGAGCTCTATCACGACCCACTTGTTGGTGACGGGGTCGTACGTGACCATGTCCACTTCGGATCGAGAGGTGACTATGTCAGCGGGTAGGCCCTTACAGCCCTCCTTGCACGCGTTGTGGTAGCCGTGTCCGAAGGCGTCGGGCTTGGGCGCGTAACCCACCCTGACCCCTCCCGAGACAAAGGTCTGCTTGAGTCCCCTGAGCTGAGCGCACACCAGGGCCGAGACCCGGCCTATGTCGGACTCGCGAACGGTCCCCTTGAGCATGTTCTTGCACTCTATGTCCACCTGGGATCCGATCGAGGTGGTCATCATCCTCGTGGTCCAGAGGTTTATACAATCCTGGACCTTGGGGTAGCTTCTCAACGGGGCGTTTATCATTTCCATCATCTGGTCCGCGAACTCCGTAGCCTTACTCGCGGAGCAGTTGATCATCCTCAGGTACCCGACTAGCCAGTCTCTGTAGCGCGAGGGGTCGTCCCGGTCGCGGGAGAGTGAGTGGGTCATCTGAGCGTACATCCTAAGCACGCTCATGTTCTCATGTCGCACACCGCGTTGCCTGAGCATTCCGCATATGTTCTCCGTTATGCCCTTGGCATGGTACCAGGCGTTCCCTTGTGCGTTCTTGATCACGATCTTGCCTTCTACCCCGCCTTCCTTTTTAAATTGAATGCAAGGGGGAGGCAGCCTCGTGTCGAACGTCTCCTCTTCGGAATCGCTGTTTTCTCTGTAGGCCCCTCGGTGTTGCCGCTTGCGTTTTCTGCCGCCTCCGGCGTCCATGTTTTTATCGCGACGTGTCTGCGGTCCGTGACCCGTAAACTCGGATAATGCCTACTTATGTACGTAATCGGACCGGGAGACGCAACTCGACGGGCGTACGTGGATAATGCCTACTTACACTGTATGAGACTCCTCGTATTCAATAACCCGTGAACTCTTGGTGTTCCGTTTACCTCTACAGCAATCTCGCATACCGGTGATCACAAAGAAGCGCGCCATGCGTATCCAGGACCCGACGAGGAAGATGCCGTTTGGCAACTTTGTATCCGTGTCGAAGCACGGACTGAAGTTCAGAGCGGGAGTGGCCAACACGATGGCCTTCATCAACGTGCTCGTGCTGGGGTTCCTCATTATACCCACAAACATAATGTACTTTTTGAATCACACTCACAGAGTGGTGATCCATCCGGGAGTGGGCCAGTACTCGGAGGAGGTCCGCGGGGGACCGTCCCAGGGAGCCACGAACTCGCCCATGACCAACTCTTACCATTCCCACCTGCATTCGGGCATCGCGTTGAGCGTGATCGGAGTCATCGCCATGGTGGTGAGCATCGTGCTCACGTTTGTGGTCATCCAGAAGAGGAAAAGGGCTGCTGCGGTAGACGCCGTGCTGGGACGCCACATGACCCCGGTCATAACCTGCCTGGTGCTGCTGAACATGCAGCTGTTCATGGCCATCCTCGCCGGAACCATGGAGCTGCTGTACAGACCTCTGGCCAAGACTCCCGAAGCGGCGTACATGACCGAGTGCGTCGTGGCCTCTATCAACATCATAGTCTACGCCCTGTACATTGTGAGCGTGGCCCTGACCTCGGCCATGCTTCGTAAGGACCCCACCGTGGTGCCCGAGATGAGCGGCTACGATTCGGAAACCATTGTTCCGGTTACCGAACGCTACGCCACTCGCGCGTGGAGGAAAGAGAACTGAGACTGTGCTGAGGCGGCTGCCTTCCTGACCACGTGACGCCTATTCCGATTTCGGACTGCGGCTACAATAGACATTTTGCTTTCGAACTGCACGCTCTTTGAAATGATTTATTTTATTGTATTATCGACCGCTACCGGTTTATTTTAGCATAGCGTCGAGGTATATCGCCGACTGTTGTGGATTGCATATTACATTTCGCTGTTTCACATTCTGTATATTCTGTACATTATTACATCGCCAAAGGTACCTAGGCGTATCTGGCGTTATATATCGGCTTGCTCGTTCGCATCTATCACGTTTCAAGTAAGGCATGACACTCGACAACCTGTGATGTTTCTTTACATGTAAACTTTATTGCTTGTGCTTAAAAAACAATAAAACATGTTTTAAAGACATTTCACGATTTGACTGCGTTCTTCTGTGTGTATACAACACTTGTGGCAAAGCTGTGCCGGGTGGATGCGATGTACGGGTATCCACATGATGATATCGCATCCGCCTAACAGCACGCTCGTGTAGCTAGGCATCTCGGGAGGCAAAGAGTGAAAAGCGAGCTGCTGGGTAATACTCACGTCCACCTAGGTACATACCGGTTAACACAGCCACGTAGGCTGTATATGTGTATATAACGTCCACGTAGGATAAATAACACATGTACCTAGGTACATACCAATTGACATATCCACGTAGGTGTTCTAACACGTCCACCTAGGTACATACCGGTTAACATATCCACGTAAGCTGTATATGTGTATATAACGTCCACGTAGGATAAATAACACATCCACCTAGTCACATACCGGTTAACACCTCCACGTAGGCTGTATAGCGCATCCACGTAGGATAAATAACACATCCACCTAGTTACATACAGATTAACATATCCACGTAGGATAATATAACACATCCACCTAATTACAGACAGATTAACATATCCACGTAGGATAATATAACACATCTAATTACATACATAGTAACACATCCACGTAGAACGATACATCCACGTAGAATGATAGTAAAACTCTGATACTTTATAAGCATAACATTCGCATGGTTGAGTTATATCCTCCTGGCGAGGTACACGACCAAGACATAATCATGATTACCCCAAGCTCGGTGAACTTGACTGCTGCTATGTCTGAGGTGATAGGGAACCTCTCAAGGGAGTACCAGGGGCCTTACCCCAGGCAGCCTCACATCAGCCCCTGTTTAGACGAGCGATCGGTGTCAGGGGGCCTTGTCATGATGATCGTCGCGATCGGGCTTTGGTGCAACATATACATGCTCATGCTGCAGCAGAGAAAGACTACGAATACCCAGTCTGCCAGAGTGGCCGAGTTTTGTTTTGAGCACATTGCCATAGCCGACATCGTGACCCTGAGCGTGCTGCCCATCTGGCTCCACAGAATCCTGCTTAAGGGAGAGTGGCTCCTGGGCAGGGTGACGTGCAAGAGCATAAGGATGCTGACTACGGTACGTGCACGTACCCGAGCACATTCATAAAGTAACATATCGACGATTCCACGTGTATTGTAATCGCCTGTTCCGTGTGTTGTAATTAAACGTGCCTCTATTCTCTTTTTTCTCTCCCGACTGCAGTTCTCGTTCCAGTACGGGGTGTGCATGTTGATCTACATCACTGTGGTCAAGTACAACAAGATCATAAGGAATCCCACATCCGGCCAATCGCCCCAAAAAACCCGTCGATGGAAGCTCAAGATCATGAGCATATGCGGGGCCTACCCTGCTGTGATCGGACTCTTGGACTGCATCATGTGGGACGTGACTCCCCTGGGAGCGGGAGAGGGTTGCCACAACATGCTGATACTGTACAGCTACGAGGCGTACGAGGCCATGGGCTGGGTGAGGATCGTGACCACCTACATAATGCCCATGGTCGTCATAATGTTTGCCAACATCATGATATCCATGAGCATACGGAAGCACATGAAGACGTCCGACGTCAGGCAACGTACCATGCAAGCCGCTCGGATGAGGAGAGCCTCTATGTTGCCCATACTGACCATGTGCTTCTTCATCATGTGCTGGACCCCGCTGATGGTGTCCGTGGTGTACTGGAAGCTCAATCGGATCACCTGCAACGTGACTGCCATAATGAACATTTGCTCAGTTCTGGGTCACATGTACTGCGTGACGAACCCGCTCGTTTACATCTACATGTACAAGGCCAAGCAGAAGGAGCAGCAGTATATGGCGAGCTCGTCCTTGTGTTCTCAAATGTCCCCGCGTCCTAATATCAGAAAGGCTGTGGTGCTTAACATATCCGTATGAACTGCATCATACGCGGACGTCGGCGGACATCCGCAAATCTCAATATACTTGATGTGCTTACAGGTGCTATAAGAACCATCCTCCCCTCTGTTTACGCTACTGTACGATGTATAGGTCACGTGTATATTTTATCAAGTGGCGTGATATGTGCACACCACTGTAGGATACGAGGATTATCAGGGAATCGTATTATCAGGGAATCGTATGCACGTCGCTTACTGTTTTTTAATTTACTATGTGGTACAAAGTACAATCTGTGGATATGTTTTGTATTCCAAAGACTGCTGAACGTTGATTGTGTGAATAAAGAAATGAATCATTACCAATGGCTGTTTTCTTGTCTGACATTGATGCTTAATGTATGAGCATGTGTACACGTGCTGGTAAATTGCATTAAATCAATTTTACACAGGGACAAACCAGGCTCCAAACACGAAACGTGACACAAAGAACGTAAGGGCACACTGTGATGATGAGGATTCAGGTTGTTTTTAATTGTCGCACAATACACAATAACCGACAACAACACAGGTCGCGATACACAATCTATAACTTTTCGTATTCGGGGGGGAAAATGGAGATCGTGTCCAACCACGGAACCTCCCTCTTGGGATACCTGCATTTAGAGCCTCTCACGCAGTGAGCCAGCCTCCCTCCGGTGTAGTACGTCACATAGCTATCGGGGAACGTGTAGCCCCGGTGCCCGTCGTGCGGTACCAAGAGACCGGTGTAGTCGTTGTTGTACCGCACCACGATCAGGGTACCCGAGCTCTGTACGGAGCCGTCGGGGGTAACGACAGAGAACTCGTCCGAGTGCTCGTGCATTACCACAAGCGTCACCTGGAACAGCCTCGCTATCCGAGAGTAGACCTGGCATCCGCACGTGCTGGGGCCCTTGAGTATCGACGTGCCAAAGTGCTGGGCGAACTGCGCTGGATCGGGGAAGATCTCGACGCAGGCTTCGTTGTTCAAGGTGTTGCCTCCGGGCCAGGTCGGTCCCGCAGACGAGTCGGTCCGACTCCCGGGGCCTTGTATATCGGGCACGGGTAGCATGCGAGGCTCGGTCTCGGAAGACTGCGTGCGAGGCTCGGTCTCGGGGCCAGAGTCTTCCGACGCCTCGAGGTCCACATCGTCGTCTTCGTCCACCAATTCCACCATGTCGGCGTATCCTATAAGTTCGGCGATAGCGTGGACGAACCCGCTGAGGCCCAGACACATATCAATCGCCATATCTTGGGAGATATCGCTGGAGTCCGTGACGCACCGCGAGAATATGTAACTGGCCGTGATTCTCAGACAACTTAGCTCCTCGGCCGACAGATCGGCGTACTTGGTCTCTATCATGGAGAGCCCGGCTAGAGCCTCGGTCTGGTCCGGGGTGTGCCGAACCGTACCGCTTCGGTCGAAGTCGTTGACGTGAACGGGCACCGTGGTTTCAATGACAGATATCACGCGTTCGGCTACGGCGAAGCAGGGCGACTCGCAATACCGGGCATCGAACTCGGACCTGTCGAAAGGCTTCGAGTTTTCCCTGAGATGACAGTATCTGTGCACGTAGGACGTGAGCTTTGTCACGGGGTCTTTCGGGTCATCGTCGCCGGAGCTACGGTCCTGAAATATCATCTGTTTCTTGCTCAATGCTGAGGAACGCATTCCGTTGATTACGGCTACGGGTACGTTGTTGCATTTCTTGTCCCACGGTCCCAGTTTGCGTTTCCTGGACCGCACCTCTCCGGCACGTTTAGGCTCTCTGAGGTCCGGTACCGCGGGACGGTCGGGCGAAGGCATCCTCTCGGGCGAAGGCATCCTCTCGGGCGAAGGCATCCTCTCGGGCGAAGGCATCCCGTCGGGAGGCGGCGCGGTATCTTCGGGACTCTGCCGCTCTATCGGGACGCCCCGAGTCAGGGTCGTCACAACCGAAACGAGCTCCTGGAAGATAGCGGCCAGGACCTTGTTACCGGGCAGCGTCGTGGGTACGTTGGATTCCGCGCACGTGTTATAGAGACAGACATTGTCCAGATAAAGACCCATAGAGGTTCGGAGATCTTCGAACCCATCGCCGCAAAAGAACAAGTCTTCGGGTTCGCATGTGAAATGTTCGCACATCAGGTTTGTGCTTTTCAGAGCCTCGACGCAGCGCTGCCCGGGATTCCCGTACCCGGTGAAGATCTCCAAGCCCCGACCCAAAGACAGCACGGACCCGAGGTAGTCGGTGTCGTTCGAGCATCGAGGCGTCTTTGTCAGGATCGAATGTATCCTGTGAGCAGTGAGCCCGGGATTCTCAAAGATGGTCCCCCACTCCAGCAGTTCCTCGTCCGAGACGTCGCCGTTCAGGCGACATCGGCTCTGGAACACCCCTGAGCTCAGGAAACACGACTCGGCGTACTTGACCAGCTCGAGCTTCGCGGCATCCAGGTCATTCAGAGCGTCGACCGTCTTACCGCGTTCCCGGACGAGAGCGGCGTTGTGCTCCCCGATGGTTCTCATAAGCCCGTTGTTGGTATTATGGTGAGCCGTGTTTGCGTGCTGCTGCTCGTACAATTGCGTATCCTTGTCGTCCAGCTCTCGCCTCAACGTCTGACACTCTTTGGCTTTCATCTCGACCGAGCGCTCCGCATCGGCGACCCGAAGCGCGAGCTCGGTCGACCTGCTCGCTTCGGTAGCATCGGCTGCGTACGTGACTTCCATACGCGCCTCGTGCCCCTCGATACATTTGCCCAGTTTAGACGAGAGCTCCAGGGCTTGTTTCAGCTCCTTCTCCAGGAGCTGAACATGCGTCTCGCGTTTGTGCGACTCGAGCTCGTCTTTCTCGAGCCTGTCCCGATCGCCCTTCAGGGTCGCGAGCGCGCAGTCCCGCTCTCGGGTCGAGTCGTCCAGTTTCCTCACCAGCTGGGCAATCAGCTCGCCCTTCCTGATCGTATCGTCGTTCCTGTCGATATCGACGGCCTTGAGCCGTCGCAGCTCATCCGAGACGAGTTCGAGCTTCTGCCGTTCGGCGAGCCTCACTTCTTTCTCCGCGTCGAGCAGGAGCTGCAGCTGCTCGACGCGGGCCTGGGTTTCCACGGCCACAGGATCATCGCGGAGAGGCGCGGTGGACGTGCCCACAATGAAGGCGGCGAGGATATCGCACTCTAAATCGGGATGCGTCGCGACCGAGAGTGCCGAGTCCATGCCGACGACGTTCCTCAGGACGCGCATGAAGCCCGGGCTCTGAGCGTATCTGTCCTCGCATCCCTCGTTGTCGTAATCCGAGTCGTACCGAGCGCCGGATTCCGGGTCCTGGTCCAGGGGGCACGAGGCGTCTACAAACGTGCCCAATAGTGCCAGAAACCGCGCGCGGCTACGCTCCAGGATCGCCCACAGGTCCCCCAGGCTCACGGTGCATTCTCTGGCAGATAGTTCGTAGCAAGAGCACGCGACCATGGCCAGGGACAACTTTGTGTTGGGGTCCCCGGGGTGTTTGTCGATCATGCTCATCACATTGTAGTGGCTTGAGCATATGGCGCCCAATTGCTCCAAGGCCAGAAGCGCTCTATCCTTCCCGGGCTCGATACTCGCGCGCTCCTCGGCCGTGAGACCAACCGAGGGGAACAGAGAGCACATGAGAGTCGAGGCCGCGACAAGATATTCCCGGCCAGTAACGCTCCCTGGTCCACGATCGCCCCAGCCTGAGGGACCCCTCTCGGACCCGCTCTTGCGTCCGGCCTGGTGTGTGTTCTTCCGAGGGGCCGAGGTCCTGCGCCTCGTACTCGTGCGCCCGGTATAGCTCGTGTACTCTGGATCCAAGTTCAGGTACAAATCTAGACCGTCCGCAGGAAGCCCCGTACCGCGTTCGCCTGACACTCTTTTGCCAGATCCACCAGAAAGGATCAGGCTCGTCCTGTCCCTCGTGGAATCGCTCATCGTGCCCGTAACGTCCTCCTCCTCCTTCTCCTCCTCCTCGCTGTCCTCGGTTGGGTCGTACGACCCAGCTTCCTCCTCGCTCTCTTCCACCCACAGGCTCCCCGCGTCCGATGAGCCCGTGAGCGATCCGAACCTCTTGTCTTTTTTCCTCTGCTCCCTGCGCTCCCCTCTCTCTTTCTTCCTGCGAGCCTTGTCTTCGCGTTTCGAGGCTAGCGCCTTCTTGCCTTCCTCCTTGTTCGCCCTTTTCTTTGTATCGCGCTTGGCCTGCGAGCACCCCCGTACGATCGCCTGTTCCTGCCTGAAGCGGTCTTTCTTGATGACCTCTTTCTCCTTCATCCGGGCCAGACGAGCCTTGCTCTGCTCCAACTGAACCTGATCGCGTAGCCTGTCCATCTCGATGACGGTCTTGGCCTTGTTTTTGCGTATCATCTCCGTCTCCTTGGTCAAGTCTCTGGTGCGCGTGAGCCTCTGCTCCCGGGACCATTTCTCCGCATCCGCCTCCGCCCTCGCCTTGTCCTCGAGGAGCCTCCGCTCTCTGCGCCGCTTGTCCTCGTCCTCCCCCTTGACCTCGCGCTTGAGCTTCTCCGTCGCCTTCCTGGTCTTTGAGCGGTCCTGCGCGGTCTTCAGCTTGCGAAGAGCCTGCTTGCCCTCGGCCGCCCGAGCCTTCAGGTCGAGCTCCTCCTTCTCGTGGACCTTGCGACGGGCCAGGATGTCGTCCTTGCCCTCGTCCGCTTCCCTGAGAAGGTCCGCTTTCTTTCTCGTCAGGTCCCGTTTGAGGGTGTTTGCGAACACATCGTTTATGTGATTCCGCTCCAGCTTGCTCCTCTCGCGGTCGCTTTTGAGCCGGGCCTCTGACTCGCTCGCCCGCTCCCTGTCCTCTCTCGTCGCAGTCGCCTCCGCCAGCTCCGAGGCGATGTCTCGAGGCTTTTTCGAGATATTCTTCGGCGCTCCTCGCGTAACGTCTGCCGTGGCAGAGGCACCATTCCGACAGGACCCCGCTCCCGAGGCACGAGACCCCGACATCGTGTCCTTCTGCGTTAAGCTCTCTGAGCACCGTGGAACACAGGCTGGTGCAGAGAGGGCCCACGAGTATCCCGTCCAGCTGGCGGACCCAGAGGAAGGAATCGCTCACTCTGCCCCCGGTGTCGGGAAAGCTCTCGGGCACGGGTCTCTCGCTCAGGGACCCGCAGCATCTGTTGCAGTGCGAGAAACCACGTAGCCGCCTGTCGCGTACAGCCGCTAGATCGGCACCGTGTCCGCTCTCGGACGTTGCTCCGTTCAGGTAGTCTCTCCAGTACGACGCTGCTCCCAGGCAATAGGACGTGATCACGAGATCACGGTAGTTTAAATCAGGATGGATGCGAGTATCCGCTCCCTGGGTGACGCGCAGGGCCCCGTGCAGCAACTCGATCTCTACCGTGGGCGCGGCTCCCTCTCCAGGCAGGGGCTCCGTACCCGGACTCCAATGTACACGCGTCGACCAAAGCTGTTTGTGCGCGCGTATGCCCAGGTCTCCCCCGAAGGCCGACAGACACTCGCGTCCCTGCTCCAGGAGAACTCTCACAGAGAGCGGCACGGTGAGGATCACCAGGGCGCTGAACACGAGACTCTCCAGCCGGCTCTCTTCAACCGGACCCCGGTGGAAGCGTAGCAGAGCCCTGCGGAAGGCCTGGGAGATCAGAGTCACGATCCTCTTGACTCTCTCGGCGGCCTCTCGTCCCTGCTTGCTCCGGGCGAGAGAGGATAACGGCGAGCGCGTCTCCTGAGAAACGACTCCAAACGGGACTTTGGCCAGAGGGTTGGTGGCCTCGGTCAGCCACAGGACCCTGTCCCTGGGGTTCAGACAGCACTCGGCGGGTATCACGCAGATCTTATCCGCGAACCCGGGAGACTCGTATCTAATCAGCAGACTGACGTCCCGACGTACCTCACAGTAGTGAACCGGGATACGATACGTGTGCTCGGTAGCTCCTCTGGTCGCGTACGTGTAATCGGGCAGAGCCAGACCGCACTCTTCGTCTCTGATCAAAAAGTACGATATCGCGTCTCCCTCTCGTCTGCTCGGAGCCGTCACGGTTATGCCCAGAACGACGGAGCAGGACATGCTACGTTCAGACGCGGAACCGGAACGCATGCGACTCTCTGCATCAGGTGCTACGTAGGTTCGCCTGAGACACAGGTGGCCTTGAACCTCGGGATCACGACGTGCGTGTTATCCAAATAAATTATACGTGTACGTGTCGTATCCTCGGGTTACGTATCCACGTCTGACATTCGTGTACGTATCGGATCGTCGGGTTACGTATCCAACATACGTGTACGTGTCGTGTCCTCGGGTTACGTATCCACGTCTGACATTCATGTACGTATCGTGTCCTCGGGTTATGTATCCACATCCGACATTCGTGTACGTGTCGTGTCCTCGGGTTACGTATCCACGTCTGACATTCATGTACGTGTCGCATACGTATCGTATCCTCGGGTTATGTATCCACGTCCGATATTCTGTACGCGTACACGTTCTTCAGTTACGAGCGTACGCGTTCTTCAGTCACGAGCGTACGCGTTCTTCAGTTACGAGCGTACGCGTTCTTCAGTTATGAGCGTACGCGTTCTTCAGTTACGAGCGTACGCGTTCTTCATCTGCATTACGCTTTAGACACAGGAAATTTGTGTGTTTGTTGGAACCACCCACCCACCCCTCCAGATTTCCCCGAATGTCAGTATACCGGGCTCGCATAAGCGTTCTTCAGTTACGAGCGTACGCGTTCAGCATCTGCATGACGCTTTAGACACTGGAAGATTTTGCGTGTTTGTTGGAACCACCCACCCACCCCTCCAGAATTTCACGAATGTCAGTATCTTGGGTGCTCAAACTCGCTCGTGTGTGTATATCGTACATGTGCTTAGGCGATGGGTGTACGTGTATCAGATACGTACACACGCTTCGGATACACGTGTCAGATATGTATACACGATCGTGTCAGACGTACGTATACGAGACTCGCGTGTATCAGACGTATGAATCCGAGACACGTATACGAGACTCGCTTGTATCTCAGACGTGTATCAGACGTACGTATACGAGACTCGCGTGTATCAGACGTATGAATCCGAGACACGTATACGAGACTCGCTTGTATCTCAGACGTGTATCAGACGTACGTATACGAGACTCGCGTGTATCAGACGTATGAATCCGAGACACGTATACGAGACTCGCTTGTATCTCAGACGTATGAATCCGAGACACGTATACGAGACTCGCTTGTATCTCACACGTGTATCAGACGTATGAATCCGAGACACGTATACGAGACTCGCTTGTATCTCAGACGTATGAATCCGAGACACGTATACGAGACTCGCTTGTATCTCAGACGTGTATCAGACGTACGTATACGAGACTCGCTTGTATCTCACACGTGTATCAGACGTATGAATCCGAGACACGTATACGAGACTCGCTTGTATCTCAGACGTGTATCAGACGTACGTATACGAGACTCGCTTGTATCTCACACGTGTATCAGACGTATGAATCCGAGACTCGCTTGTATCTCACACGTGTATCAGACGTATGAATCCGAGACACGTATACGAGACTCGCTTGTATCTCAGACGTATGAATCCGAGACACGTATACGAGACTCGCTTGTATCTCAGACGTGTATCAGACGTACGTATACGAGACTCGCTTGTATCTCACACGTGTATCAGACGTATGAATCCGAGACACGTATACGAGACTCGCTTGTATCTCAGACGTATGAATCCGAGACACGTATACGAGACTCGCTTGTATCTCAGACGTGTATCAGACGTACGTATACGAGACTCGCTTGTATCTCACACGTGTATCAGACGTATGAATCCGAGACTCGCTTGTATCTCACACGTGTATCAGACGTATGAATCCGAGACACGTATACGAGACTCGCTTGTATCTCAGACGTATGAATCCGAGACACGTATACGAGACTCGCTTGTATCTCAGACGTGTATCAGACGTACGTATACGAGACTCGCTTGTATCTCACACGTGTATCAGACGTATGAATCCGAGACACGTATACGAGACTCGCTTGTATCTCAGACGTGTATCAGACGTACGTATACGAGACTCGCTTGTATCTCACACGTGTATCAGACGTATGAATCCGAGACACGTATACGAGACTCGCTTGTATCTCAGACGTGTATCAGACGTACGTATACGAGACTCGCTTGTATCTCACACGTGTATCAGACGTATGAATCCGAGACACGTATACGAGACTCGCATTCATATCTCACACGTGTGTCAGACATCTGAGCTGATACACGCTTGTGTCAGACGTACGACTCCGGGACGCGTATCCGTATCTCACATGCGTACACGCGTCTGACGTAGGTCGTGTTACGATGATTATCATACATGTACGATATACGCACACGAGCGTGTTTGAGAACCCAAGATACTGACATTCGTGAAATTCTGGAGGGGTGGGTGGGTGGTTCCAACAAACACGCAAATTTCCTGTGTCTAAAGCGTCATGTAACTTAAGCACGATCATATACATTTAATTGACATTACGCTTCAATTAAGCGCTCATATGCATTTAATTGACATTTAATTGACATTATGCTTGTTACATTATGCTTGTTGCATTACGCTTTAGACACAGGAAATTTGCGTGTTTGTTGGAACCACCCACCCACCCCTCCAGAATTTCACGAATGTCAGTATCTTGGGTTCTCAAACACGACTTGTCACCGATGTCGTGTCGTACGTATATTCCCGGGTAACGATGTTATGTTCTGGATCGTGTGTACGTGAACGATACCATGAACGACATCGTGCACGTGAACGATGTCGTGTACGTACGTATATGTTATCGTGTGTACGTGTACGATGTCGTGTATGTACGATATCATGTATGTACGATAACGTGACCGATAACGTGTATGTACGATAACGTGAACGATAACGTGTATGTACGTATCCTTGTTTACGTAGGGGACGACATTGAGCGTACATCGAATCCGTACGGACCGACTCTCTGTATCTATCATCGGTGTATACGAGACTCGCTTGTGTCAGACGTCTGAATCCGAGACACGAACACGAGACACGCTTGTGTCAGACGTCTGAATCCGAGACACGAACACGATACACGCTTGTGTCAGACGTCTGAATCCGAGACACGAACACGAGACTCAGATACGATACTCGCTTGTGTCAAACGTACGTATACGAGACTCGCTTGTGTCAGACGTCTGAATCCGAGACACGAACACGAGACTCAGATACGATACTCGCTTGTGTCAAACGTACGTATACGAGACTCGCTTGTGTCAGACGTCTGAATCCGAGACACGAACACGAGACTCAGATACGATACTCGCTTGTGTCAAACGTACGTATACGAGACTCGCTTGTGTCAGACGTCTGAATCCGAGACACGAACACGATACACGCTTGTGTCAGACGTCTGAATCCGAGACACGAACACGAGACTCAGATACGATACTCGCTTGTGTCAAACGTACGTATACGAGACTCGCTTGTGTCAGACGTCTGAATCCAAGACACGTATACGAGACACGAACACGTATATCACGCTTGTGTCAGACGTCTGTGTCAAACGTATGTATACGATACTCGCTTGTGTCAGACGTCTGAATCCGAGACATGAACACGATACACGCTTGTGTCAGACGTCTGAATCCGAGACACGAACACGAGACTCAGATACGATACTCGCTTGTGTCAAACGTACGTATACGAGACTCGAACACGTATATCACGCTTGTGTCAGACGTCTGAATCCGAGACACAAACACGATACACGCTTGTGTCAGACGTCTGTGTCAAACGTACGTATACGAGACTCGCTTGTGTCATACGTCTGAATCCGAGACACGCTTGTGGTAACGAACGTGAATAAAGATATCATACACGTCGCATTGTAATGATTCCAGTTATGTACGATCTGGGTTCTGTGTGAAATACGTAAGGCGTTACAGTCTCGATCTTGGTCGGTATTGTTGTGCTGTACGTATATCACCCGGTCACGACACGTGTAAAGATCTACGATACGTAGCGTTACACCGGTCTTTGTACATCTACGATCTGGCTTCCTTACGGAATCTCCGTACAGCACGACTTGTTTGTTATACATCGGTGATGTTGTGTTATACGTCGATCTACGTTGTAACGACGTACATGTTCAGGATCATGTACCTGTGCAGGAGAGTGTGTACGTACATACACTGAGCACGCGTACCCCTGAATATTGTATGACATGAACACGTATGTATAGGTTGTACAGCATTGGTACGCATACAGGTACGATCCCGATCATATACCGAATCCGAGTATCATCACCTTCTCTAATCCAAGTCCGTGATGTCGTGTCACACGTACGCATCATGGTAACGACTGTATGAGTTGGGATCGTGTATACGATAGCCGAGCGTGTGTACGAATTATGTGTACCCACGTGTAGCAGCATACATGATACGTGTAACGATATCAGACACACGTCGCATTGTACTGATTTCAGTTATGTACGATCCGGGTTCTGTGTGAAATACGTACGCCAAACATTATGTCTGTTATCCACAGGCGATGCTGTATCGCACATACACGATGTGGTACAGACACTACGATCTGGATTGTGTATATACAATTTGATAGTGTCTACGTGCATGTGTATCACGTATATCTTCCGACACACAGGCTGTCGTATATAAAACACGGGTAGGTCGCATTACACCGATTACAATACAGGTACGATCTAGGTACGATCTAGATCTATACGGAATCCGCACGTCCCGACATGTTCATCTTATGTCGTCGATGTTGTGTTACGTGTACACGGCTTGGTAACGATATACCGGTTAGGTTGTGTATATGCCACCGATGATGTACACGTGTAACATGGGTAGGTCGTGTACCCCTGATAATATCGGATACGAACGCTTACAACGATATAGGTTACGTCGCATTACACCGATTACAATACAGGTACGATCTAGGTACGATCTAGATCTATACGGAATCCGCACGTCCCGACATGTTCATCTTATGTCGTCGATGTTGTGTTACGTGTACACGGCTTGGTAACGATATACCGGTTAGGTTGTGTATATGCCACCGATGATGTACACGTGTAACATGGGTAGGTCGTGTACCCCTGATAATATCGGATACGAACGCTTACAACGATATAGGTTACGTCGCATTACACCGATTACAATACAGGTACGATCTAGGTACGATCTAGATCAATACGGAATCCGCACGGCCCGACATGTTCATCTTATGTCGTCGATGTTGTGTTACGTGTACACGGCTTGGTAACGATATACCGGTTAGGTTGTGTATATGCCACCGATGATGTACACGTGTAACATGGGTAGGTCGTGTACCCCTGATAATATCGGATACGAACGCTTACAACGATATAGGTTACGTCGCATTACACCGATTACAATACAGGTACGATCTAGGTACGATCTAGATCTATACGGAATCCGCACGGCCCGACATGTTCATCTTATGTCGTCGATGTTGTGTTACGTGTACACGGCTTGGTAACGATATACCGGTTAGGTTGTGTATATGCCACCGATGATGTACACGTGTAACATGGGTAGGTCGTGTACCCCTGATAATATCGGATACGAACGCTTACAACGATATAGGTTACGTCGCATTACACCGATTACAATACAGGTACGATCTAGGTACGATCTAGATCTATACGGAATCCGCACGGCCCGACATGTTCATCTTATGTCGTCGATGTTGTGTTACGTGTACACGGCTTGGTAACGATATACCGGTTAGGTTGTGTATATGCCACCGATGATGTACACGTGTAACATGGGTAGGTCGTGTACCCCTGATAATATCGGATACGAACGCTTACAACGATATAGGTTACGTCGCATTACACCGATTACAATACAGGTACGATCTAGGTACGATCTAGATCTATACGGAATCCGCACGGCCCGACATGTTCATCTTATGTCGTCGATGTTGTGTTACGTGTACACGGCTTGGTAACGATATACCGGTTAGGTTGTGTATATGCCACCGATGATGTACACGTGTAACATGGGTAGGTCGTGTACCCCTGATAATATCGGATACGAACGCTTACAACGATATAGGTTACGTCGCATTACACCGATTACAATACAGGTACGATCTAGGTACGATCTAGATCTATACGGAATCCGCACGGCCCGACATGTTCATCTTATGTCGTCGATGTTGTGTTACGTGTACACGGCTTGGTAACGATATACCGGTTAGGTTGTGTATATGCCACCGATGATGTACACGTGTAACATGGGTAGGTCGTGTACCCCTGATAATATCGGATACGAACGCTTACAACGATATAGGTTACGTCGCATTACACCGATTACAATACAGGTACGATCTAGGTACGATCTAGATCTATACGGAATCCGCACGGCCCGACATGTTCATCTTATGTCGTCGATGTTGTGTTACGTGTACACGGCTTGGTAACGATATACCGGTTAGGTTGTGTATATGCCACCGATGATGTACACGTGTAACATGGGTAGGTCGTGTACCCCTGATAATATCGGATACGAACGCTTACAACGATATAGGTTACGTCGCATTACACCGATTACAATACAGGTACGATCTAGGTACGATCTAGATCTATACGGAATCCGCACGGCCCGACATGTTCATCTTATGTCGTCGATGTTGTGTTACGTGTACACGGCTTGGTAACGATATACCGGTTAGGTTGTGTATATGCCACCGATGATGTACACGTGTAACATGGGTAGGTCGTGTACCCCTGATAATATCGGATACGAACGCTTACAACGATATAGGTTACGTCGCATTACACCGATTACAATACAGGTACGATCTAGGTACGATCTAGATCTATACGGAATCCGCACGGCCCGACATGTTCATCTTATGTCGTCGATGTTGTGTTACGTGTACACGGCTTGGTAACGATATACCGGTTAGGTTGTGTATATGCCACCGATGATGTACACGTGTAACATGGGTAGGTCGTGTACCCCTGATAATATCGGATACGAACGCTTACAACGATATAGGTTACGTCGCATTACACCGATTACAATACAGGTACGATCTAGGTACGATCTAGATCTATACGGAATCCGCACGGCCCGACATGTTCATCTTATGTCGTCGATGTTGTGTTACGTGTACACGGCTTGGTAACGATATACCGGTTAGGTTGTGTATATGCCACCGATGATGTACACGTGTAACATGGGTAGGTCGTGTACCCCTGATAATATCGGATACGAACGCTTACAACGATATAGGTTACGTCGCATTACACCGATTACAATACAGGTACGATCTAGGTACGATCTAGATCTATACGGAATCCGCACGGCCCGACATGTTCATCTTATGTCGTCGATGTTGTGTTACGTGTACACGGCTTGGTAACGATATACCGGTTAGGTTGTGTATATGCCACCGATGATGTACACGTGTAACATGGGTAGGTCGTGTACCCCTGATAATATCGGATACGAACGCTTACAACGATATAGGTTACGTCGCATTACACCGATTACAATACAGGTACGATCTAGGTACGATCTAGATCTATACGGAATCCGCACGGCCCGACATGTTCATCTTATGTCGTCGATGTTGTGTTACGTGTACACGGCTTGGTAACGATATACCGGTTAGGTTGTGTATATGCCACCGATGATGTACACGTGTAACATGGGTAGGTCGTGTACCCCTGATAATATCGGATACGAACGCTTACAACGATATAGGTTACGTCGCATTACACCGATTACAATACAGGTACGATCTAGGTACGATCTAGATCTATACGGAATCCGCACGGCCCGACATGTTCATCTTATGTCGTCGATGTTGTGTTACGTGTACACGGCTTGGTAACGATATACCGGTTAGGTTGTGTATATGCCACCGATGATGTACACGTGTAACATGGGTAGGTCGTGTACCCCTGATAATATCGGATACGAACGCTTACAACGATATAGGTTACGTCGCATTACACCGATTACAATACAGGTACGATCTAGGTACGATCTAGATCTATACGGAATCCGCACGGCCCGACATGTTCATCTTATGTCGTCGATGTTGTGTTACGTGTACACGGCTTGGTAACGATATACCGGTTAGGTTGTGTATATGCCACCGATGATGTACACGTGTAACATGGGTAGGTCGTGTACCCCTGATAATATCGGATACGAACGCTTACAACGATATAGGTTACGTCGCATTACACCGATTACAATACAGGTACGATCTAGGTACGATCTAGATCTATACGGAATCCGCACGGCCCGACATGTTCATCTTATGTCGTCGATGTTGTGTTACGTGTACACGGCTTGGTAACGATATACCGGTTAGGTTGTGTATATGCCACCGATGATGTACACGTGTAACATGGGTAGGTCGTGTACCCCTGATAATATCGGATACGAACGCTTACAACGATATAGGTTACGTCGCATTACACCGATTACAATACAGGTACGATCTAGGTACGATCTAGATCTATACGGAATCCGCACGGCCCGACATGTTCATCTTATGTCGTCGATGTTGTGTTACGTGTACACGGCTTGGTAACGATATACCGGTTAGGTTGTGTATATGCCACCGATGATGTACACGTGTAACATGGGTAGGTCGTGTACCCCTGATAATATCGGATACGAACGCTTACAACGATATAGGTTACGTCGCATTACACCGATTACAATACAGGTACGATCTAGGTACGATCTAGATCTATACGGAATCCGCACGGCCCGACATGTTCATCTTATGTCGTCGATGTTGTGTTACGTGTACACGGCTTGGTAACGACGTAATTACATAAGCTCATGTACCTGTGGATGAGGACGTGTACGTACGTACACCGAGATCGTGTATCACATGTATGCAACGTAGACACGATGTATCATCTCGGCTCATGATCATGTAGCCGTACGTGAGTTCATGTGTACACACTATCGTGTACGGCTCGTCTGTCCGGTCTGTATAATTATACACTGATCGTGTCTGTAGTGGGGATACGCTACGTGACCTTATCTACATTGATTGAAATATTGTAATGCTATCGCCCTGAACATGATCACATGTACATGTTCATTACATATCAGGGATACACGAGCTCACATGTCATTAGATATACAGGTCGTATCGGTGTCGTGTATATGTAACACGACCTTGTCTGTCGTCTAAATTAAACCGATGAGAGTTATCCGGAATATGGACGTGCTGTAACGCACACCGATATATGTGGGTACACGAGCGTTACACATGTACATATCACCCTCATCTACGGATACACGAGCCGGTGGTGTAATTACGCAGTACATCGTATCACCGATGTTAACACGAAACACAACATAGCCTACGTAGATACGGACAAGTCGACCGTACGGATTTTGTACAGAGCCTACCTCGTACCTGTATATAAATCATTCAATGTGATCTATCAAACACGGTCATACTCGGCTATATCCAGGGGTAAACGAACATCGTACACGTGTACGTACACACTTGTTATTACATGTACGTACGTTGTCGGGATAATGTAACCTGTACATCGTATCACCTCTGTGAACGTGTAACTCAACATCGCCGATAGAGATACCGACAAGTCAGACCGTATGGACTTTGTACAGAATCAAGTTCGTGCCTGTGTATAAACCAGTGTAATGCAACCTATCCAGGATATGTACACATTGTCATACATGTTGCTCTCCATGGGTACACGAGGTAGATCATGTACATTGGTCAGGCTCGGTCATCACCTTGATCACAGGTACACGATCCGTTGGTATAATATGCTGTACAGCGTACCCAGATCATGGACATGCACCACGATATAGGCGACATAGATATACGACAACAGTGTCGCTCTGATGTCTCATATTTTGGTACATATCCAGAATCGGTGTCCACGATCTAGCTTACACAGATCGGCCTTGCCTTATGTTTTATTGTCTCACGGTTCATAATCCAGGTCGTCCCTGTAGACGTATCACTATATCGCGATCTATCTCAAATCTGTACATGTGTTCGTAATCAGTATGGATCAGGGATACACGATCACTACATGCACACATCATCAGTGGGTACGCGAGCTGAAATCAGTAACGGTATACAGATCGGGTACATGATTGGTACACAGTACGCGATACGCATCACATCGATGTGTATCAGGTTATACCTCTACACGATATACGGAACGTATGAATGTAATTCCAAGCTAAATTAGAAATACAATGATCACAGGTTGTGTATCCACAGTGTCCCTAGCGGTGCGATGATAATAGGGCTATCGGTTCGTACGACGGAACGACATACACGACTGTGTGACACGCCGTCGTTCTGCCTCATATCGACATATACACAAACCCGACCCTGATATTATTCCCGGGTATGTGCGTCTGAAATCTGCAGGGCTCTGGAAAATGAGATATGTATGATGATACACGAGCTCAACCGCTACATCGGTCATGTGCCACAAACACGTAACACAACGTCGGTAACCTAGATCGGTAAACCGAGTCGCATGTATTTCACAGAATCTGTGAAATACGTTCCGGATATAATCGACGATGACACGACATACAGAGGCCTTGCCTTACACTATTATATTCCGTATTCCACGTCCCGAGTCTAGTTTGTCCTTGTAGAAATATCATTATAATGCAACCTATCCGTAATACATACAGGTGGTCGTATCCGACGCTCGGCATGGATACTCGTGCTTCTTACACATACGTACACGCTCCCGGTGACGGGTCCATGATCTGAAACTAGTATGTCGTTTCCACTGTATGAACATGCACCACGATATAGGCGACAGAGATATACGACAACAGTGTCGCTCTGATTTCTCGTATCTGTGGAGAAATACATCTCCGATATCGGTGTACGCGACCTAGCGTACAGAGGCCTTTCAGGTTCGTGTACACGAGCCGAACCAGGGCATCACATTGACGTTGTGTAGCATGTCCACGATACAGGCGACAGAGATCGAGGAATCCGGGCGGCTCGGATTTCAGATTCCGGAAACGTTCTAGGTACAATCGCCGGTGACACGACATACAGAGGCCTTGTGTTATGTTATCGCGTAGGTCACTGTCAGAGCCTAGTTCGTACCCTTGTAAAAACCATTATAATGCAACATATCCAAAGTCTATACACACGGCCGATCGTAACTAATCCTCCCTAGGGATACGCGTGTTCAACATATGTACGTACTGTCCCCGTGGTGTATGCACACGAAGGTACTGTGTAGCGAACCAGTACCTCGTTTCCACATTACTGACATGCTACACGAAGGGGAGACCTAGTGTCGGTGAGGTTTACGGGGTCCGTACTGAACCTATAACGCGCCTCGCACCTAGCGAGATTACATTTATACGGAACTAGAATATGATCATATGATGTTGATACGACACATTACAAAGATAGACACGACACATTATAAAGATAGACACGACACATCGTTGGTTAGGTTCATTGTCAAGTGGTTTATTTCAGTGAGCTTCACAAGCACGTACACATTGTATCACAAGCGACGTCGCCTTATTGTTACGGCAAACACTCTGCACGCGCCTCGTGTCCCCTCAGTCCTCAAACACCACTCCTTTACTTTCATGTTGTATGGTGAACACGAGGCATGAGCAGCTCGGTCTATGCCAGAGGCCGTCATAGTCCGAGACAAAACCCCGGTCTCGCCTGTTTGCGACTTCGTCTGCGCCGTATATCCTCAGCGCCTCGTCGCATGCCGTGCACCCGTCTATGCACGGATCGCACCCGTCGTGCTCAAATTCATCTTCATCATCTTCATCATCGTATTCGTCGTCTTCATCGTCGTGATCCACGTGATCGTCCGCAAGGGCGACCTGATGTAAGGCCCCGATACGCTTCGACTCGGGCTCCGGGAACAGACTCCCCTGCGTCGCAGAGCGTTTCAGTCCGTCTACGCCGGGTATCGAAGGCGCCGTCGATACAGCCGCTGACATCGCTTGCTTCGCTTGCGTCTCAGCCATGTTATCGAGTCTGAAAAGTTTATATCGGTGGAGCGGCGCAGGATAGGTTCGATCCAAGAGGGTTTTTGTGTTTCAAAGGGAAGTCTCTCTGTAATATACCTCTCCTGGGTACCACCCACCCGACATTCAGTATGTGTATCCCCAGCTCGATCGTCTACTCCCGGCAAGGCGTACGACATGTATAACATCATCATCGGGGAGCTGGGTATAAGCACAACCCTCACATCGGTGCAGGTCCGACACGTAGTTCTATCGTGAGAACCGCACTCTGATACACCTGCAGCTGATACCGTACACGGAACACGCACACGATGCCACCTGGACCCCAGATGAAGCAATGTCCCGTTAGCCTCTTATCGGCACGACTCGTTCCCGAACCCACGCTTTTCTCACACGGTCGCTCGAGCGTTATGTATCCCATGTTGATATACATGTCTTTCTGGGACACTGTGCGCACACAGACACGACACACGTTGTTTATACGGATAGGTTCTTTATTGACACACATGGTGTACGTACAATACATTATCACATCATAACACGAACGTGGGAAATAAAGGAAACATAGGAAACCCGATGCCTCGTCAGAATCGGTTCTGGCGATCGTGTAGCTGGGGGTAGATGGAAGGCACGGTGGAGTCCGGTGCGTGTGGAGGATCCCTGACGTGCGCGCGCTGTCCCTGGTAATGAGCCCCGGGGTCGTAGCCGCCCGGGCCGTGATGATGATGCTGATTCTCGGGAGCCTGGATCCAAGTAGGCGCGCGGGGAGCTGATGAAGCGCACGCTCCCTCCTTGATCCACACCTGATCGACTCGAGGGTAATAGGCTCCCCTGACCTCCGCCGCATCGGCCCGATACGATCCTCGCTCGGCCGAGCGCTCTCTGCGCTCTCTGCCGTTCCAGAAAGCGTCGATCCAGGCCTGAGGGATGTCGTCGAACCTATCGCTGCGAGGATGCGGGACGCACTTTTCCCTTTTCTTTCCCGAGGACGCCGATGAGGAACCTGAGCAAGGTCCGGCCAGGCACGAGGTCACGCTGTATCTGAAGAGCAGATACACGTAATACGCCGCGTACTTGATGCTGTTTTCCTGGATGCAGCCCGGTACGTCGTACCGGGGTTGGTTTTGGTATTTACACTCGAGAGTGTGCAGGTTCAGCATGTCCTCCCTGCACACAAACAAGACGTCCAAGCGCGCCCACATCTCTCGGAGTCCGACCAACGCCTCGTGTAGCTCCTTGACGTGACGCACCGTGACGGCGCTGTACAGGCCTCTGTCCACCGTGTCGGAAATCACCAGACACTCAAACATGCGATCCGACGCAAAGTCGTTGTAGGACAGCTGAGCTCTCAGAGCGTGGAAATCCATAGCGGCCGCGAGTGACGGGTAACTATCGTGAGACCTGATAACACAACAAGCGTGTTTATGAATTAAGTATATCTAGTACATCACACCACCGTCTAACCCACACCCTGTTCTTTCCCTTTGCCCAGAACACATCGTGGTCCTCCCGGGATCGGAGACGCCCATGATAAAGGATGATCACGGGTAACGTCGATAACCACTGGGCCCCCGCTCCCACTACGGGAGATCAGGGGAACTTGCGTTTGGGCGCCGCCGCTTTGAACCACTGGACCGACCTCAGACAGCAGCGGGTATGCGGCCAGCGCGAACCGGAGACGAACCTGAGACAACAGCAGCACGGTATGCCGGATCCGGACCAATACCACGCGCCCCCTCCTAAACACGCCACGCTGAAACGGGAGCAACAGATTCGACAGTATCACGCTCAACTACAACAACGCGAGCTGCAGCTGCAGCTACAGCCGCCTCAACGCCAACAGCAGCGGAATCCGGGACCCGGCCCACACGCGCCTACGCTGCCCGATCCCGGAGTGAGACAGGTGCAGATCGCGCTCAAAATGGTGGAAAGGCACAACCTCTATCACCTGTGCACGGTGGACAGCACAAACGGAGATCTCCTCGTCAAGGCCATGTTTCCCAGAGACACGCACCAGTGGAACAAGTTCAGGGAACACCTGGGCCAGCGGTTGTCCCGGGCCTCGGCAGACGTGTTCGAGGACCTCGTCGAATACTGCGTGGACAGACGGGATATTATCTTTCTTCGGGTAGACGATCAGCCGTTCCTCCCGGGTGTCTTCTCCGAAGACACCAGACTCGTCCTGGTGCGCATGAAAGGATCCCTGATCCTATTCGGGCACTACCCCTCGCCCTCGGGAAAATACCCGAATCGAGTATTCGGCACGATAAAGAAACAGGTGCAAGCGATGCTCGGGTTCGAGGGGCGCGTAAAGAGGAAGTTTGTCATAACCAAAAACGAAAAGGGATCTCGCCCGATCCTGGACTCGCTGGTCCCGCAGAGCTACGTGTGCTACGACAAACTCAGGTCCCAGATGCCGAGTACCAAAGGACCCATGGACGGGTACGGGTGCGAGATAACGGAGCCCGAGCTGTACCTGCCGATGCAACCCTGGGAGATGTACACGATACCGCAGCAGGTGGCGACCAGCGTGGACCTCCAGCAGCTGACCCTGAGCAGAGATAATATACTGGGCAAGGGAGGCTTCGGGTTCACCTTGGAACTCCATCAGAACGTGGCCTGCAAGGTCTCCCTGTTCCCGGAAATGATAGACTGGTCACAACCCGCCGTGCAAAGCCAGCACGCCAGGGTCGCCCACGTCGCCTCTCAAACCGAGGAGATAATGTTAGGTGTGGCGCTCAAGCACGAGAACGTGATGCGCACCTTCGGGGGCTACTGGTGCGAGATGAGCGCGTGCGCCCAAGGGGGACGCATGGTGGTCATGATGGAAAAGGCAATCACCTCGCTAAAGGACTTTATGACCCAGATGAGAGGCATGTGCCACGACGTCGAGGCCAGACTGAAACCCCTGGTCGAGTACGACTCCCTCAGGGGCCTCGAGTACCTGCACTCGCGAGGGGTGATCCACAGGGACATCACCCATAGAAACATCCTGGCCGTGCACCAGCCCGGGAGATCGCCCGCGCCCGTGGCGTTCAAGATCAGCGACCTGGGCGCCAGCTCCAACTACGCTACACCGAACCAGCAGAGGGGCACGCGCACCCACATGCCCCCCGAAGTGCTCTGGTGCATGCACGGAACCAGAGCCGGCGACCTGTTCAGCTGGGCCTGCGTCATGTGGGAGATGCACACCCGCAGGATCATCGTACCCTACGCCGCTCGCCCCGGCGGCGAATTCAACAAGCCGCACTACGCCCTCTCGCTGAGCAGGATACTCGGGGTGTATGTCCCCGAATGCCCCGAAATCGCATTCACCTCCACCAACGCGGCGACCTACGGGCTCGCGCAGACCTACGATAGCTTGAAGGGCGTCCCCAGGCCAGGCACCTCAGAGATCCTCTCGAGTCTCAACGAGGCCGCCGACGGGCAACGCCTGGACCAAGACTTTATCGCCGTCATGGCAGAGTGCTTCACCCTCTATCCCCAGGAGCGGGCCACGGCCTCGCAGCTTCTGGAGAGCTCTGTGCGATACACGTACCTCAGGGGCGACGTGACCCCCGCGACGTGTCCCACTGAAAGCATACCCCTCTCGCTCAGCTTCGGACCCTACGTGAGCACGGACATGATAGTGGCAAAGGACTGTCTGCCCTCGGGGAAGCATCAGCTCGAGGGGATTCAGCGGGAAGCGTGCCTGTCCAAGACGTACTACGGCACGGACGTGTACAAGATAAACCCGCGCCTGGAACCCATGGCCTGGTACCGGGAAAAGGCAGATAGTATGAAGCACGCGTACGATCGATACGAGCTCAAGCGCGCTGCGAAAGATCCCAAGTTAGCCTGCCCTCCCTGTCCAAACAGGACCCCCGTGTCGCTCGGGGATCGTCGTAGCGAACGCGATCGGGAAGGCTCTAAACGTATCAACCCCGGGTACGGCGGCAAGCGTGGTATAACGGGAAACCCGAGCTCCCCTTTAGCCTCTGCCTCAGCCGTGCCTCCTCCTCATCAGCAGCGACCGGCGTCGGAGCTCACAAAGAGAGCGAGAACTCACAAGGTGAACCTGGACATAAAGGACAAGTTCCACCCGAGCAACGGATCAGTGTGCCTGGTCACGATCAAGGATCCAAAATGCGAGGTCGTCTCGGCCTTTCTCGACTCGGTGGTGTCCAAGGGACCTGAACTGAGAGCCGTGGCCAAGCACCTGATGGTGACCGCGTTCCGGGACTTTCAGGCCACGTCGGGTTCGCCCGAGTGGTACTTGTTCCAATTCGGACACGCTATGCACTCTAGGAAATGGCCTTCGCCTTCGATCGAAGCGCGAGAGTCCGGGAGAGGGACGGGGACGGGGAAGAAGAGAACCGCCATCGCGAGGGGCCGTGTCGACGCTGAAGACAGAGCCGCTGGCCAGGCCCTGGGGACCCTGTCTGGGGAAGAGGAAGAAGAAGAAGAAGAAGGAGATGCCAGGGGAGAGGGACCGTCCATGGGCTCGGCCCTCCCGGTGGACCCCGAGTACGAAGAACTGGTGCTGCTCAGGTGTCTGGTGCTGATGAGGGACCTCGCGGCCCTATCCCTGTTGCCTAGAGAATTCAAACCAAACTACCTGATGTACGACGCCAGAGGAGAGGTGTACCTGGACGCGGTGAGCTGCATGTGCGAAGGGTTCGCCGCGGATGAAGCCGACCCCGACCGTGCCCCCGATTGGTTCGGTAACAAGAGCTGGAGCGTGATGACGGGCCTGGCCCAGCTGGCCGAGGAACGCGCCCCGGACACCTATCTGGCGAATAAGCTGAAGAACATCTACGCTGAAAACACTCCCGTGGACCGGGACGTTCTGGACGCTCTGATCGCGGATACTGTGCTCAGGTACGATGAGAGGCTAGGGGACTCGCTCACCCGACGCAAAGACGGCACCTTAGCGGCCGGGCACGGCTCGGTCAAGGCGCTCGCCTACAGCTTCAAGGACTACACCTCGGAACTCCCCAACTGGACGGGAGACGGGGACGAGAGGAACGCGACTGGGAAAATACTCAACAGGGGGCGCGTGCCGCCCATGGTGTCCGGAGCGCGTGTGCTCAACGAACGGATGTGGCCCTCCGGGTCCTCGGAAGCGAGCTACTCCTCGCTGAATACAGAGTTCATCAGGGCCGTGACGACCCGGGTGAAGACGCTACTCACGCACGACGCCAAGCTCCTCTTTTCCGCCATGGACCTGACCCAGGGGAAGATCACGGTGGCTATAGGCCAGGTGCCGTCCCTGGAAAGCCTGTCAAAGAGTCCGCCCTCGTTCGACTCGCCCGTGTACGGCCACGATCCGGTCACCCCTGCCAACTGGAGACCGGTGTTTAAGCTCGTCAGATGCTCGGTCGTGTCTCCCCTGTGTGTGCAAGAGCTCTACTACTATAAGCTCACCGTGCTGTTTGTCAGAGTCAAAGAACGCAGCACCGGATCGTGTACCGTCATGGAAATATTCAACAAAACCCCATTGTGTCACGGCGAGGCCTGACATCTCAGACCCGTTGGGAAATCAGGGACGTTATAAGAGACGTGAGCCGAGACAGAAACATCCAGACAGAAACATCCAGATCCCGGTCAGTCTGTCCTCCTCTCGATCCTCAGATCGCTCCCTCGTACACCATGGCGAACTACGAGCATGTGTTCTTTGTCTTCAACCGGCAGTGGCGGCTCTTTAGAGACGTAGAGACGTATGTCCCCAATAGAAAGCGTCGCGATCCTCTGAAATATGTCGCGGTGGCCATACTGGACATGAGGTGCAACACCTGCATAATGGACTCCTGCGCGTACGAGAGCTACTTCATACACAACGTCGACTCTGAGATCGCCGACTGGAAACAAGTGGACCTCATAGAGAATGCCCTGGATACCCCGGAGCTATCCTATAATTTCCTCACAGAGTTCCTGGGCCCGGAAGGAGAGGTCCGCCAGGTCCCCATGATCCTGTATCCCAAGACCACCGACCTAGCCTTGGCCGTGATCAGCAAACACCTACAGATCAAGGACACGCTGGGACTGACGCCCGATGCCAAACGTCACTCTAAACTCCTGGGGTTCCTGTGCTCCCTGCCCAGCATCACCATCAAACAGATGAAGACCGAGATATCGGTCATGGGCCTGAATTACAAGATACAGGGGGTCGTACTGGAAAGAGCAAAAGGGCTGCTCAACAACGGCTACGTCTTTGTCAGGGACACCTGGTTGGACATAGATCGCGCTACTGTGACCCCTGAGTTTATGGACCTCCCTGTGGCATTTGCAATGTATGCCCAAGTTATAGAATGTGTTGTGTGATAATATAGAAACAGATAAAATAAAGATTGTGGTATAATTGATCAGCTTCTGTGTGCTTTGATTATATTATATTATATTATCTATTCTGTTGTATGATAACGTGTATGTGATGTGTCACAGTAACAACAAGGATATGACATAACCATCACGTGTATATATGATAATTCAGTCACAGTGATAATTACAAGACACACAAAAACATCATGAAACTCAGAGTAGCGTATATATGATAATTCAGTCACAGTGATAATTACAAGACACACAAAAACATCATGAAACTCAGTATCTTTTTAGTCATTTTTATTTACAAGTCGCCTCACGCGTACAGAATATAAATCACAGTATCATCAACTCCATTCAGGTATCGTCGGTAACGACAACATTGTGATTAAACACGTTGGGTTTCCTTTGAAAAAAACAGTCCAGAGTGCTTTGTTTCTTCTGCTCCTGTCTACCCAACTTTGAATGATCGGGGATAGTTTCAGGGAGACCCTTTGCCAACTCTGATAGAAATCCAATCATTCGAGAGTCTTGAGGCCCCGCTCGCCTAGACATTGTGTATATGATAATATGTGATAAGAAACGATATAATAAAGCAATGACAATAGGTGTATAATAATAGTAAATTATTATTAAAATAATACTACAGACAGGTAAATGATAATATAGGAATTATCAGAACGACATGTCGTCGCTATCGTCCGCAGCCTCGTCTTCAGATGAATCGTAAGTGTCTTTCTCCCACGGGCCGCCTTTGAACCGGTTTGCTTCGTAGTCTCCCTGGTCCTCGCTCTCGCTTCCCTCGTCCTCCACGTCTTGTGCAGCGGTGTCCTCAGGACCGTTCTCGTTCTCACTGTCCTCGGTTATACGATGTAGTTCCCTGGAATGTTTTATTTCCACAGACTCTGGTGCAGTGTCGGAATGTGCGAGTTTAGAATCAGTCGCAGCGGCAGAACCGTATTCCTCTGAGATCTCTTCAGTGTCAGAAGCCACAAAGTCAGAGTCCTTGTCCTCGTCCTCGTCTTCGTCTTCGTCCTCGTCCTCCTCGTTCCTGTAGGATACACCAGCTTCGCAATCCAGGAACGTTAGCGCTGCTGCCCTATGCTTTGTCCTTTTGTGTTTGCCAGAGTTCCTTGCCTTCTTTGCTTTATGTGAACCCTTAATTTCGATAAGAGTCTCCTCGTCCTCCGCCTCCTCATCAGCCTCCGCCTCCTCATTACCAGCTCCGCAGGCTCCCTCGTCTACAAGCACAGCGTCTACCGGTCTTTCGTCAGCATCTAGCCTGTCCTTCGTGTCAGAAGTATCAGAGGCCATGTACGATACGGTCACTGTCGTCGAATCCCTATTCTGCATGTATCTGTTTCTTGCCACAGACTCTGGTGCAGTGTCAGAATAGTATGCGTGTTCGGATTCCGTCGCAGTGGCAGAACCGTATTCGTCTGAGCTCTCAAACTTGCTCTCGTGCTCAAAGTCCTCGTCCTCGTCGTCGTCCTCGTCGTTGTTATCGTCCTCGTCAGCCTCACGATTCGGCAACGTCGTCACGACTGTCCTAAGCTTTGCCTTCTCGTGTTGGCCAGAGTATAAGGCTTTATGTGCATCCTTCATTTCGATAAGAGTCTCATCCTCTGCCTCTGGCTTTGCCTCCTCGGGACAGGATCCCACGTCGACAGACACACCCCGACTCGTGTTCGTATCCTCGGTCGGCTCAGACTCTCGCTTCTCCTCTGGCTCGATTAAGCCGGTCTCTGCGATCATCGCGGTCCCTAGGCACTCGTCCAACTCTTCATGCGATATATCGCTCAGCGTATTCGTTCCCGTGGTGAGCTCTTCGATAAAGTCCTCGAATCGGACCTGAGTCTGCTCGGTGGGGTGATCCTGCATTGCCGACGGAGAAGGAGAGCAAGGTTTGCTTCTCTTTGCCTGGGGCTCGGCTTCGTCCTCATCTTCGGAGGACACCAACATCACGACACGTTTCCTCCCGGCATGCTTCGCGGCTTCCTTTTCCTTAGGGGGTGTCCGGGTCCTCTCTGCCTTTTTCTCTGCCCTTTTCTCTGCCTTCTTCTCTGCCTTTCTGTCGCTCTTGACTGCGGACTCTGCTCCCTCCTCCCAAACGCCCTTGGACCTCATCTCCTCTTTCCTGGCAGCCCTCTTGTCGTTCTTCTCTGTAGAGCGCCTGAGTCCCCTCGTCAGTCTTTCCTTTTTCTTCTGTTTGACCATCTCCTGTCTCTCGGCGGCCCGGGCTCGCGCCCCCTCGTCTTCGGTTTCGGCGCCACTGTCGGACACGGAACCCTCTCCGCTGTGTGTCTCGCTCTGAGTGATGACGTGGACTTGATGATCACGCTCCTCGTTGTCTTCATCGGACCCGAGTGGTAGGTCCACGCTTGTGTCACGCTCCTCTCTCTTGTGCTTTCTGGACCTTTCCCTGTCGGTCTTCTTTGCCTTCTTCTGCGTCCGCTTCTCCTTCCCCTTGATCAGCTTGTCCGTGATCTCTCGGCTGAACTCGTCCACGTTGGCCAGCAGCAGGTCGAGCGCGGCCACATCTTTCCCCTCTGCCGCGCCAGGAGGCCTTTTCCTCAGACCGGTCAGAATCGTGTGGATCTTGGTCATCTCGGCCACCGGCACCTTCGGGGTGACCGTGGCCCGATCGTATCCGGGAGCGAACTCGGCCACGCACTGGAGAGCAGACTCCAGGTTCTCCGGTCCCAGGGAACGCACGCATTGGGATATGGCCGTGCTCAGCTCGTCTCCCAGACGCATCGTGGACACGTACACCGCCGTGAAGTAGTTGTTTCTGACCCACTCCCGGATCATACACTTTAGACGCTCGTTCATCGGGGCGAGCCCGAGCAGGGTGCACACAGCCTTCCTGTTTGCGTCGAAGGCCGCGGACCAGGTGCGATGAGACACCAGGGTGCTCAGGTTCTTTATCCAGCTCGAGAGCTTCTGAGGCTCCTGAACCGAGTAGAACTTGTCCCAGTCCATCGTGCTCAACTCGAACTCGGGCGGTCCCGTGGGCCTGTGGCTCTTTGTCTTGGGGTTCACCGTCCCCGCACGAGGGGGCCTGGACTGCTTCTTTGTGCTCAGCTTGGTGATGGTGGTCTGCAGCGCTTTGGCCATGATGAGGTTCTGCTTCAGCATCCCGGAGATCTTCGCAAAGGGTTCCACGATCAGATCCGGATACAGCTCCACAGCTCGCACGAGCCTGATGTTCAGCATGCCTTGGGTGTTCCTTATCACCTCGGAAGCGTTCACCACGGTCACCGTGGCCAGCATAGCGAGCAGCTCAGTAGCGGTGGCGGAGCCGGCGGACTCGGAGCCCTCCCGAGCGCATATCAGAGGCTCGCACTCCTTCAGGTACGCCAGCAGCGAGCTCCGCACTCCGGTCACGATGTCGTCCTTCATTGAGGTCATGCGTACGTGACGCATGTAGGCAGAGAACTCCTTCTCGGTCCGATGCTTGTGCACAATGTTTGCGTACCCGGCAGCGTCATCGCACGTGGTCCTCACCAACAGCTCCGACACCTGGAAGGAACAGGGGATCTTGGCGTCCATGAAGGCTATCCCGACTTCCACGACCTGGGCCATCTCTCTGCCCACATCCAGCCTGATCATGTTGGGCAGAAACAGGTTGGACAAGGCCCTGGGAGGAGTCACCCTGCGGATCAGATCGGTCAGGTTGGTCAGGACCACGTCCTGATGGAACTCCCGACCCGACAGGAACGACCCGCGCTTGAAAAGCACCGAGACTGTCCGCCAGTGGCACGCCAGCGCGTTGGATCCCGACAGCTGGGCCCGGTGCACGCAGCGCAGAAACAACGCCGAGGTGCTGCAGTACAAGTTCCGATCGGGACGCTCGGGCCCGATCCCTGCCACGACCGCGATCAGAGAGCCTTTGTTCTCGCCCAGCTCCCTGCTGGCGGTCCGGCAGTACAGCACCGGCGCCTCGTTTGAGCAGTGAGACATGTCCAGCTTGTGTTCGGATAGCTTCAGGCAGTGGCTCTTTTTGGTCTTGGCTAGATATCTGGAATCGTCTTCTACGCAGGAAAACAGTATACGACCGCAAAGTCTGTTATCGGGCAGGGGCAGGGTCTTCACGTTGGGCTTAGGGGTCTCTTCGGAGTCATCGTCTACGTCGGCTTCCTCGTCGTGCTCCTCAGCCTGCTCCTCGGCGGGCTCCTGCTCGTCCACCTGCTCCTCCGTATTGTAATCTTGATCGCTGTCCTCCTCGGTGATCTTAGTTTTATTATCGACGACGTGCTCCTTGCCTTTGGCGCCCTTCTTCCTCCTGTTGCTCCGGACGCTCAGTCTCTCTATGCCCACCTCCTTGTTGGACACGGGTATCAGTGCTGGTGTGGCAGCATCCTTGTCGTAGGGCATCTCCAGAGTCATGTTCCAGAGGTGGATGCGATCGCCGATGATCTCGGAGAACAACTCCAGGCTCTCGTGGCACGGCACAATCAGCACCGGCTGGAGGAAGAACCCGGCCTTGTCGCCGGTGCCCATGGGGACCTTGTACACCCCCATCATAGAGTCCCAGTGAGAGGAGAACAGACACGTGTCTCTGCTGTAGACGGCCACCGGGATCACAAACTTGTCAGGAAAGCATTCCTGCAGAGACGCCGGCAGGGTGTAGTACAGGGTAAAGTTGGTCAGAGACAGGATGCAGCACTTGGCTCCCGCGCTGTCGTCCACCTGATCCAGGATAGAGTCTACGTTGCCCTTCTTCATAATATCCACCAAATCCAAGATCGCCTTGGTCAGGGTCACCGATATCTGATCCCGGGTCAACGCCATGATTGAGGTGCGCACGTCCGAGAAGACCTCTTCCGAGCTGCTTCTGCTGTAGCGGTCGTGGGGCTCCTGTCGCATCCTCTCTTCCAAAGCGCACCCCATCAAACCGTGCACGTGTGCGAGTACGGTATCGGGTTCCATCGCGCCGCAGGAAAACGCAGGGACCTTGGCCTTGTGGGACTTTGAGTGTTTCTTCAGGTACCAGGGAGGGCTCTGGTCGGTGATCAGTTTAAAGGTATTGAGTTGCCTCTCTGCCATGGTTGCTGTGTGTGTGTGTATCGGTCTAATGTGAAGAGCGATGGATGTTCACAGGCTCGTGTTGCACAGTATCAACCTAGGCCAGAGCACTTATATACTCAAATGGGTTGGGTCACTGTATATACCTACGTGGATATATCGAGTGAATATGGGCCTACGTGGATGCTCCAAATGATAATATGGAGTCACGTGGATGTATTATACCAAAAGTATACCTACGTGGATGCTACAAATGATAATAGGGAGTCACGTGGATGTATTATACCAAAAGTATACCTACGTGGATGCTACAAATGATAATAGGGAGTCACGTGGATGTATTATAATGGAATTAGACCTACGTGGATGCGCTAAATGATAATAGGGAGTCACGTGGATGTATTATACCAAAAGTATACCTACGTGGATGCTACAAATGATAATAGGGAGTCACGTGGATGTATTATAATGGAATTAGACCTACGTGGATGCTACAAATGATAATAGGGAGTCACGTGGATGTATTATACCAAAAGTATACCTACGTGGATGCTACAAATGATAATAGGGAGTCACGTGGATGTATTATAATGGAATTAGACCTACGTGGATGCTACAAATGATAATAGGGAGTCACGTGGATGTATTATAATGGAATTAGACCTACGTGGATGCTACAAATGATAATAGGGAGTCACGTGGATGTATTATAATGGAATTAGACCTACGTGGATGCGCTAAATGATAATAGGGAGTCACGTGGATGTATTATACCAAAAGTATACCTACGTGGATGCTACAAATGATAATAGGGAGTCACGTGGATGTATTATAATGGAATTAGACCTACGTGGATGCTACAAATGATAATAGGGAGTCACGTGGATGTATTATAATGGAATTAGACCTACGTGGATGCGCTAAATGATAATAGGGAGTCACGTGGATGTGTTATAATGGAATTAGACCTACGTGGATGCTACAAATGATAATAGGGAGTCACGTGGATGTATTATACCAAAAGTATACCTACGTGGATGCTACAAATGATAATAGGGAGTCACGTGGATGTATTATAATGGAATTAGACCTACGTGGATGCTACAAATGATAATAGGGAGTCACGTGGATGTGTTAACTTGATCTAAACCTACGTGGATGCGGTAAACTGATATATACCTAAGCGGACGTGTTAAGTGGATACGTACCCACGCCGATGTGTTATTATCTGAGATTCCTTTGCGAAGCACGCGTAACCCTTGATTTGTACACAAACCGATCACGAATAGGAAATGAAAAGAAAATGACAATATGATGTGTCTGAATCTCTTTTATTTGATTTTCAAATAAACAAAACCAATACAGACACAGGGAAACCCCAGGAAGTAAGTGCACCGTTTCCTGTTTATACTATACCCAGCATGCCGTGTGTGTATATGTGTGTGTGCGTGTTACATGTAAGCTATTCCGTAGACCAGATCGGACCTTTCTGGTCTATATAGTTTACCATCCCTGTCTTTACTTCCAGCCGAGCCCGTTTGTGGTCAAGGATAATACGGCGAGCGAGAGCATGAGCACTACACGGTCGACGAGGAAGAACCTTGCTTCTCAACTGAATCGATACGCGTCTGGGTCAGATGCTGGGAACAGGCTGGACGACAGTGAGCGAGCTCACAGAGATCGCTGACAAAGACTGCGATCAGACGGAACAGCTCTGGGAGAGCGTAGTTATAATGCCCCAGCCGTTCGATCAGAAGAGCGTGGACAGGGACACGAGCTTCCTGGTGAACAGGCTATACAGGGAGCTGTTGGATATACCCGATCCCGTGCCGTATGCGCATCCCGGGTGTGCCTACTACGTACTGAAACACATAACTGTGGCCATGCTGGCGAAATATCGGCAACAGCTACAGGGTGAGATAACGACGATAAAATAAAATGGACTATGTGTGATTATTCCACGTGCACGTGCCTATAAACACTTTTGTATCTAATTCGTTCCTCCGTCTGTTTGTTTGTTTCAGACATCAGATACGCCGACAATTCCTCTCTCGCGCCCTCGGTGTACTGTAAACTAGAGATGTCCGGAGAAGCCACCTCAAACAGATATAACCTGATCAGCGTGGTAGCGTTCGGAGCCGCGGTGTGCATGAAATACAAGGACGACCCGAATAAACTCGTCAAGGTGGAAACCGTAACTCGGGACATTGTCCAGTACATCTGCAGCGATTTCACCGAGTGCCTATTGGCTGAAGGTTCTTGGGTGGGTTGCTGTATTCCTAAGCTACCTCGAAGCTATCGAGTGTCGTGTATTCATACTGTGTGACGTTGTGACTTACGTACTCTGTTTCTTTTCTCCCTTATTGTCTCTGTTTGTGCTGTGTGTGTTATGTCATGTACACGTGTGTGTGTCACTGCAGACAACTCTGTGCGGAAAGTACCACTACGGTATGATGAACGGTGATGAGTCTGACTGAAATAAAGAAATTAAAATACACATAACCGATACCGGGTTTCATTGTATTGTTATTCTTCACGATGACAGCGGCTGGCTGATTCTGTATGTTAACAAGGGGCTCACTCTCCTGGGTATTTGGGAATGAAATACATAAAGGCGCCACATCGCATCGCGTGTGCACATACGCACACACGAGCTTAAAGCGCAGAGGATCGGCACCCGGGGCTCCCGAGGCGACGCTGCAAATACCACGTGGATGTGTCGAATGTAATTTGACCTACGTGGATGTGCTACATGATGATATAAACCCACGTGGACGGGTTATATTGTAATCTGACCTACGTGGACGGGTTAAATGATAATATGAACCCACGTGGACGTGTTACATTGTAATCGTACCCACGTGGACGTGTTATAGCTCATGACAATAGCTACGCGGATGGGATGTGTTTGCGAGCTGCCTTGTATATAATGAGCCATTGTGGGTCCTACCTGCACGCATCCCTGAGAGATAATAACTACACCGAGGAAGGGCTTGACTTCATCACAATGGTATACTCTGGTAACCGTTCCGACGACATTAAGGCCTTCGAGTGCGACACCCTGAAGCTCATCAGAGACACCTACGATGGTATTGGGGCGTACTCCCTGACCAACAAGAGCCACAGGGACGCCACCAACACCGATAAGATGAAGTACATCCTTGTCAAGGTCGCGCAGAATATCACCACCAGAGGTACGTACCAGATTATAATCGTAACTACACGTTACCCAATGATGTGATATAACCTCTACCCGATGATGCTTGTTTCTAATTAGCGTCCTCTTCTCTGTTCACAGAGTCGTTCCGGAGGGCTAGAGCCATGGTCGATATAGGGGACTTCCAGGCTCTCAAGTTGCATTGTACGGTATCTGTGGCCGACGAGATCGGGACGACTTGGTCACGGATCATCGTACCCTTGGCTCTGGGATTGACTCTGGCAGCTTACGCCACCCATCTCCGAAGACCGGATATACACATGCGTATTGTCGACGTTATGTGCGACATCGTGATGCAGCATTGGTCCTGGATTTTGGAGAATGGATCTTGGGGGAAATGCATCCAGTTTAGCTTTCATAATCTGTCTAGCATGCTCAAGATAGATTATCGCCGCTAAACTGCATACGAGTGTACGTGTATTATATGGTAGCGTTTTGGTTGCAGTTTCATTATTTTATGATGATTTTTGTGTATTTATGTAGATGATTGATATGCTGTGTATAATATATATTTATACAAATCATCATGATGTGTGGTATAATATTTATATGTAGCACAATTCAGAACAATCCTGTCCTCTGTTATTATGTATACACTGTTATGTTTTATCATGGTGTAATAAAATAATATCTACCTCGAATGATACTTTCCTGGGTTTTATATTTGTTATATATTTTGTTTGTTTATGGATCAAATGAATCCCGTACACAATGAACATATATACATACACTATGAAATATAACAAATAGATATAACACAATGATGAGACACTTTATTACCAATTTGTGGAATTGCTAAAAGTGTCTCATCATTAGTAATTTGTGGAATTGCTGCAGCTACTGCTACAATATCGGGGATACAATGTGGCGATGAAGGCATATGTCATTCAAGCAGCCGCTCTTTGCAGCTGGTGCATAATGTGGAATGTCATTACATAGTACCTCCTTTTTCAGTAATTGTATTATTTCCAGTTAGAATCAAACAACCTTGTGTGATATCGTGTATGTTGAAAAGACAAATAAACACGATGTATATCCGAGATTTGTTTCATGTGCAATCGGGTTGCGTTTATTGTAACGTGACAGTGAAAAAGATATATACACATAATAACACATGTAATGCATACGCACGCACTCGGCGTATGAAAACAATCATTCCATCAAGCTGTCGTATAGGTCATTAAGCAGCATCTCTATGTCCTCCTCGCCCTCCTTCACGTTCCATTCAAAGGGACAGGGCTCGTGTATGTTCTCGGTATCCGATAACGTATCCAATAACGTATCAAAGAACAACGTGCTGTAATTCAGATGCTCCGGCTCCAGCTTGTTTTGCGAGAAGGCACCGATCATAGAGTTCACGTCGGTAACGTGTCTCGTCGCCTGGTAGGTGTAGACCTCGGGTACCGGCCCGATGGCGTAGTCGCTGTCGTCCTCGCGCATGCTCTTCGAGGCGCTCTCCGAAATGTAGCCCAGGTCCTCGGAGTTTGCGGGGGAGATAGGGGGAGGAGGAGGAGGAGGAGGAGGAGGAGGAGAGGGGCACAGCTTGCTCTTTAGGGTTACGTTGCTGTTCAGGGGATGCTGATCGGACACGTGCTTGCATTTTTCAGGCGACAGGTCTTGTTTTCTGCGACTCACGTGAGTCGCGACTCCGATCGGAACCCCCAAAACGGCCTCGATCGGGATGGATACGGTGCCTTCCGGGTCCTTGTCGTCTGTCCTATGTTTGAGGATCCTGGGTTTGCAGGGAGAGGCTCCCGGCAGACTAGAGTGTCCGAAATCCAGTTTGCGATTCACTCTGGTTCTCTGCGAGGTCCTGGCCACTGCCACGCGTCTCGTTCTGGGAACGACGGGAGCCACGGAAGTCCGATTCAGGGAACCTCTGGGCGGGGTGCGTTCGGTCGCAGCGGGCACAAACGTCATAGAAAACGCAGGCCGCACAAACATCACAGGCTCAGGCGGCGGGGGCTTGGGCAGCATGGGCATGTACCAGGCTCGAGCGAACTCGCGTATACCGGAGTTCACGGTGCTGGCGGACCCGGTAAAGTCATCGGCCCCGACGACATAGCTTCCGATCAGGCGATCGGGGTTCAGCTGGGCGATGCGGTCCACGGTCGTGTAGAACATAGGCATGGTTGGAGTTTGTGTGAGACATATTTACTCGTGTGTATATATATGGATAAGTGAGACAGGACACACCTACCGCACATTGCGAACACGCCTCTGCCATCTGTACAGGATTACTATGGGTTCCAATGGAAGCTCCCAGGTACGCCCCCATCATCGATACCAGAGCGTGGTGGAACCTGTGATCAGACCCACGCGAGCCATGCGTACCGGAGACATGTGCCAGTACTGCAGACGTTATCACAACAACGGGGTCGTAGTCGACTGCGAGCTCGATCATAATCCGGATTACGCGTACCGCAGATTCTCGGTACACGAGAAGGGACGCTCTTGCTCGAACTAAGCCACACGAGAGCACCGCCCCACGTAGTCAAAGACTACATCGAAGAGGTCAGGTGGCACGCTCCCGAATCGCCCTGATTCAGCTCGTCCTTTACGGGCCACAGCATTAGAAAGGCGCACAGCAGATCGTCCTTTGTGTACCGACCCTGCACCGCGGACTTGCCTCCGGTGCGAACCCTCAACTTTCCCGAGTCCGTCTCCTCCAGGGTGACCCTCTCCAACTCTATCCTCAGCTTCCCCATGATATCCATGCCTCTGCTCGCGTGTCTGGGGTCCAGGAGCTCCTGTTCCGACAGGTCCAGGGTTCCCGGGGCGCTCAGGGTCTTGTCCAGCAGATCCGTGGCCAGGTTGATCCCCCCTCTGCCCGAGCGCTTGTACATGTGGATCGCGTGGGTCCCGGACCCCAGGTTTGCGCTGCAGCTCGAGCCTTTGCCCACGCAAAGGGACTGCTCCAGAGACCTGATCATGTTCGTGGCCTTGGTTTTGATGGCCCATCCGACCGAAGAGACCTTATCGCAGTAGCACAGGTTCCCGTTCAGTATGGCCCCGCGCGTGGCGGTGACCATGTTCAGTTTCACGGGCGCGGTGAGCTGCCTGCCCAGTATGTTGCGTCCGTAGCCCTCGGCCCATTTGTGATAAAACAGCAGATTGAAGCCCAACCCGTGCAGACTCCTTATCAGAATGTCCTTGACCTCCACCAGGGAGTTGACGTAGGTGTTGCGCTCAAACACGACGACGACGGGAATCTCTTTCCATTTCATGCATTTGAGCGTAGTGGCCAGCAACTCGATCTGCGCCTTTATCAGAGACGCGTACATGTGAGTGACCTGATCCATGTTGGAGATCTCCAACTCCTCCGCGCACATCACCTGTCGGGAATATAAAAAAGAGAGAGAGGAGGAAGATAATTAAGAAAAGGCACAGATAGTCGAGGACACCCGCCAGACTCGACCATGGAGCGACCCGTAGCGACCGGTCTGTGCGACACGTGCTCGCTCGTCAGATATCAGGTGGAGAGCGAAGATCTCGTGCCATACGCGCTGCTCCTGGAGAGACACGTATCGACCCTGGCCTGCTCCATGTTCTATCACAACTACGCGCTCTATTCTGCGATGGCCCCGACCGACCTGAAGACAGCCTACAGCGAGTGCATGAGATACAACGTGTGCAGGATAATGTGCGACACGCTGTTGATCAAGGCCTACGCGTCAGGAAACACCAAACCCGAAAGCAGGTACGCCCGCCTGGTGTCCGTATCCCTGGGAGGACTTGTTCGGCCCAAGGCCGTGTTGGATATCATGGACAGGCTACCCGCAGCGTGCAATAGGACCGACTCGGCCGAGACCAGGCTGCTGGCGAGCGCGGTGGCCGCCGAGCACGTGAAACTGGGTCTGGGACCGTATCGAGGGGTCTGCTCGACGATGCCCACCCTGGAGCAGAGAGCCTCGTTGGGTACCCTGTTCTCGGTGACGAACGCAATGTGGACCGCTGTACTGAGAGGCGCGAGCTGCACCTGCGGGGTCTCGGATGCTCTGAGATACGTAGCGTTTGAGCCCAACAACCTCGAGACGGGACTGCTCAGTCAATCGCTGTGCACCGAAGCCGGGTACGTGCGCACCCTGTTGGCCCTGGGAAGGAAACGAGTCGCCCCCGGGGATGACGACCCGGGTCCAGAGTCCCGGATCGAGCACGGGGCCCCGTTCTTCCCCTTGGTAAACTGTCTCTGGAAGCGAGAGAGCGGGCCGCGACCCGCTCTCGTAGAGCCTCGGCTATCGGGACCGGACACTCGGGACAAAGAGGATAAGGAAGGGGACGATTACGACGATGGGAAGGAAGAGTACGGATCGGACGACAGCGAGACGGACTTTATAGAGGTGTAAAACAAATACGGATACTGTTGTTCATCTTTGTATGTATGTATGCGCGCGATAAACAATAAAAGATATAGTGAAAACAAACAAAGGGTACAGTGTGTCATTTTCTTTACTCACCACCAAGGCTCCGGTGTCCAGCTCCACGGCGGTGCACACTCCGCAGCAGGACATGGAGCCTCCGCCGAACGTAGGATCTACGGTCACTATGACGCGTACCACCTGTCGTAAAAGTATACACGTCATAGGCATGCAGTTTGCAGAGAGGAACTTGCTGATGACGCCCGAGTCGAACGGGCTCGTGCAGATCTCCTTGACGTCGGCGGAGCAGGACATGGAGCTCCCCGTGACCTCGTTCTCGAAGCCCATCGGGATCACGGTGTTCATGAGCTGCCTCAGCGTAGAATTAGCGGACGTGCGGGTCGGACAGTATATTCCCACGCAGGGGCACGTCGTGTCCGATATGTGAGAGTGGCCCTTGCACTTGAAGCTCTGGGAGATGACGTGGTACGCGGGTTTACCGTCCGGGGTCTTGATCCCCTCCACCTTACCCAGCCAGGGAGTGGAGCCTACGTGACTGGTGATGTGTATCTGTTTCCTGCCCACGTACGCAATGTTGGGCATCACTGCGAGAAGCACCTTGGGCCCCACGAACCCCACCTCGTCCAGCACTATCAGGTCCGCGCTCTGACCTCTGCTGGCCTGTTTGGATAAAGAGATAACACACACAGGGGGAATAATGAGGGAGGGGATAATACAGAGAACGTAAGGGGGAGGGAGTCAATCGAATGATGTTCATGTTACGAGCGAGTGATACATGCAATAACAGTAATCGTTTCAGGGGAGAGGAGGAGAGCGATAGCGTAGCAAAGGAAGAAGCCGTGCTGGGTGAACGCGCGTTCACCGATCGGAAACTGAGCCTCGAGGCTGCGATAATACGTACGGGTTTCAAACGTAGGCCGAATGGCCACGTCGCGCTATAGCGAAGACTGCGGAGCTCTGAGTGTGTGCGTGGAGCGCACGTGCATGTTCGATCTGACGAGCGAACACAGGCTGGACAGCAGAACGGCCCCGGGAGGATTCTTGTTCAAACAGCCTCACCTCAAATCCAAGCTGTACGTGTGTCACCCGCATCGAGTGAAACACAGGTGTCTGGAGAACGCGACATGCGACGATATCTCGTTCATGGTGAACTGGACCGGGGCCGGGGCTACCAGATCGATGTCGCGGGAGGACAGCTGTCCCGTAAAGGCCCTGGCTCGCCATGAGCGTGTGGAACGTCAACCCGAGTATAGAGTGGGACTCGAGACCGCCAAGAACGCCACGCGTTCGACCTACGAAGAGTACAAAGACGCCGCTCGAGTGGAAAAAGAAAAGGGCGGCTCGCAGGCGTCCTCTTCGGGGCAGAGCGAACAGCTGGTGGAGAGTATCCTCAAGGCCTCGTGTCCCCTGGTCGTGGCCCTGGTACTGACCCTGGGCAGCAATCGGTTCAGAAACGCCTATCGGGAGTACGTGGCCCGGGTGGGCAAGGGAGGGAAAAGTACCGGGCGCTCCGGGAGCAACCCGTATCAGGACTACGTGGGCGACCTGGTAGACAGCACAGTCGCGATCGCCGAGAGCGTGGCGAGGTGCGTGAATCTCAAGGAACCCTACCGGAGCGAGTACGATGAGAGCTTCAAGGAGACCTTCAAGGAGGCCGTGGACGAGGTCCTGTCTGGGATATACTGCGCGCTGGTGACCCGAGGCGCCCTGTGGCGCTACACCCAGTGGTACAAGCAACTGTTTCAGGGAAAGAAGGGAGGAAATAGATCTATGAAAATGTTTGAAATAAACACCATCATGTTCTCCCTGAGCCTGATGAGGTTCCTGCCCGAGGCGCTGTTTGGGGAGATGTTTGCCTCGGAGCACCTGAGCGCCATGTTCTACAACAGCAAGCACAGCAAGCACAGCACCTGGTCCGCGCTGTCAAATGACATTTACAAGGTACGCGCGTGGATACCCAAGAAGACGCACAAGCTGCCTCCCGTGGTTGTGTCTGTGATCGATGATCATTTGGACGCTATAGCGTACATCGAGGAGACCCCGGAAGATGAAGATGAAGACGGAGAATAAGGCAAAGAGGACGAAACCGAGCAGTAGGGGAGCGACCGATCGAACAGACCCACGATCTAGCGCTATCTTATCCGAGACAGGGTCTAGGATAACGCAGCGTAGCAACGGTGTGACGATGTGATGATGAAATAAATACATAAATTGAAAAAATAATTACATTGTGTGTTTCTTAAGATGTACCTCAGTGTGATCTTGATTATTGTTGCATTCCTATAAACTCGCCCGCATAGCAAGTTATAGCCGCTCCATCGCTACTTATAAAAAGTCACTTGTTGTCAGTCGCCGTCATAGCGCCCGTGTCTCGAGGAGCTTTATCAGAGACTCTGGCCCGATTGAGACTCCTCGGTTAACACGTAGCAACGAGATGGACATCCTGGAATGTTACGAGACCATGGCCGATAGCGCCGACGAGACTAGCGCGGACGAGACTATCGCTGACGAGACTAGCGCGGACGAGGATGTGCCTAAACGGTACCAGGGGATATCATTGATCCCCTGCATGATGCCTATCCTCAAGACGGCGATGAGCGAAGCTGACTTTGTCTACGAGACGCCCGATTGGAGAAAGAACGCGGCCGAGATGAAAGAGGACCTGAGGAAGCAGCTCGTCAGCGTGGGGCCCCAGCTCGACCAGCATCAGCTCGCCCTGTCGAGCATCACCGACCACATCACCCACGCTGATTACGAGCGGCTCATGTGGCGCATCTTTGCCTACCCCGCGTACCGGAGAAGGTGCTATGTGAACGACCCGCTGGAGCTGACCCACCCGGGTAGCATGACCCTCAGGTCCCTGTGCTACGCGCTGCATCTCATAGACGTGTTCATATCCCTGACGTCCTACGACACGGAACCCGTGGAGATCGACGACTCCCTGATCACCTCGGGAGCCTGGTCTGTCGCCCACGCCGTTCACAGTGAGGGCGAGGTGCTCAAGGTCAACCGCACGCACGAGAGTGATATGATCAAGGTTCTGGGCAAGATACTGGGAGATCCGAGCATGACCTACGATCCCTACAAGGTCGTGGTGGAAAACACCGATGCCGCCCTGGAGGCCATGAAAAAAGTCAGACCGTCCTTCAGGCTGAGCAAGACCGCAAAGGAGGTAATCACACAGGCCGCGGTACACAGGTATCTGGTGAAACACGCCGACCCACACACTGCCTCGTGGGCCCCGCTGTATTTCGCCAAGCTGTGCGCGTACTGCGCGATCCTGGGATGCGTAGACATCACCGAGCAAGAGTCGTACGATCTCGCGGGGTGTATGGGATGGGTGACCCATCCCAGGAGAGAAAACAACCTAGAGTACATCTACCCGGACTGGAACATTGCTGTGGATCAGATGATGAACGTGTGTCCCTGTCACATCATGGACACAGTGTCCTACACTAGCGTCTCGGTCGTCCGCGAGGGACGGATCGCGAATATCGGGGACAAAGAGCTTCTTCAGAGGCCGGGGAAAAGGAGTCACATGTCCACCGCTCGCATCCTCAGAAGCAACAAGGCCGCTCGGGCCGGCCCTGAATACGTCACTCCCAGAAAACACAGCAGACACGAGGGGATGTCAGCACGACAGGCTAGCGTGATGGTGCCCGACCTCATGTGCAGCAGGGAATACGTGCATAACCTGACCAGCCTGGCCATGACCTATAATGTAATGTGTCAGTGTAGGTCTCGCTACAAGGAATGGTGATGTGGAAAGGAGAATGTAATCGGAGCAAAACATAATCAGAGCGCTATCCTGCGTGTTACAGTCTGTCGGTAGATCATGTGTAATACATTTGTGTGTTTTGTTTGGTGAAAATAATAAACAATAAAAAAGAACTCTCATGCTTACATCGATTTCTGGTTTGTTTTATTTAATTTGCAACAACATCTTAACATAAAGCGTGTACGGGTACACGATTCCAAATACAAAGTCAAATCAATTCATAGCAACGTCATGCCTATAACATCGGCCGACTCGCTACGAGTGCTCGTAACACTCTCGTAGCAGATGGATCTTTGCTTCGTCCGACTGATTCAGGAACTCTCCTCCCTCTTCCAGCACGTCCTGGTAGGCTGCCAAAATGGCAATGGCTCCGTAGCGCCTGGATGTGTCAAAGTCCACCAGCTTGCTCAGGAGCGACGCGTAGGACTCTGGTATATTGGCGATCCGGTACATCAGGTCCGACTTCACTGTGATCCCGGGCAATACGCTATCTTGCCCTGTAGCCCTGTTTCTCAGACAGGTGGCCATGATCACCGCCGACGTGTAGGCGGCAGACACCTGTCTCCAGTCCTCGCATCGGGTGTCCCGGTACACTTGTCGTAAGCGCCTTTTCTCCTTGATGTACTCCCGGTTCATCAGGGCGCCAAACAGGGAGGTGAGGCCCACGATCCCCAGGCTCCACATGTCCACCTCGGTGCCGTAGACGACGTTCCGAGTCATTGTGGACTTGTTGAACATGGAATTGGTGCACATGCCCGCGAGCTCCGTCTCCATCAGCTCGGGAGGCCTGTAACTTATGGAGCACACGCATTCGCTGTGGCTGGACTCTATGCTCTTGTGCCTGGAGAGCCCCAGGTCTGCCAGGATCAGATGTCCCTTGTCGGTCATGAGGATGTTGCAGGGTTTGACGTCCCTGTGCAGGATCCCGGCCTCGTGCATGTACGCCAGGGCCCCCGCCATGGTGTTGATCACGTACATGGCAAATGACTTTTGTGTGTTTGCCAGGCCGTCGCAGTCGTCCTTTATCCTGTAGTATACGGCCATGCCGTTGGCGATCTCATTCAGGTTGTACGGGTAGTACGGCATGATCATCACGTACCTGCTGATCTTTAGCATGTTCAGGATCTCCCTCTCATCATCGCATCGCTTCAGATCGAGCCCCTGACGGATTCTAATCCCTTGACCCTCAAACTCCCACTCGGCGCAGCTGCCGCTCTCGATCTTGCCCTTCGGCGCCATGAACCCTGAGCTGATCATCTTCATGATGTTAGGATGATCCACGCTGCGCATGCTCTGCACCTCGCGTATAATCGAGTCTGTCATCAGGTGATGGCTCGGGGTCCACAGCTTCATCGCGGCGACGATACGGTAGGTGTTTCCGAAACGTTTGGAAAGCCCCATGACCGAGCCGTAGGCTCCGCTCCCTGAGCAGCCCTCCAGGTAGTACAGGTTGTCGTCCATCTAGATCGTGCACGTTCCTCGTTCTTTTGTTCTTTTGATCTTTGTTTTATTATCGTTTGGCTGTTTGTGTGTGCGCGCGTCTGCTTGTGTGTATAGATACAATCCGAAACGACATAAAGCTAAATATATTATGGGTTGCAATGCGGCTCGGGTGTAAACTCACGGGAGAGGAATGATTGTTTTATTGTAAGCGGTTCTTTTATTGTCGTAATTATGGCAGGTGTCATAATTGCCAAGGCTGGTCATCGCCGAGCATCGTTAGCGTACGTACGACATACGAATCAAAAACATACACAACGTCAGTCCCTATATACGCCGAGCAACACAAACTTGTCGCTCGCGCTGTCGTAGTCGATCGCATTCCTGAGATCGGTCCAATCGTAGAAGTAACCGGGCACGTAGCATCCGAGGTTCCCCTGGAAGTGCACGCTGTAGTCGAAGCGCGCCACCGAGGTCCTGGGTATACCCACGTCCGGAGTAAACTCTATCCCGTAGTGGTACACGGGCCCGGTGGGTTCGGGCTCCAGGTACAGAGAGCGAGGAGAGTACATCTGAGTGATGCTCGAGGCCTGGTTGAATAAAAGGCACACCACGCACGGAGAGGCACGATGGGGGCGCACGTCCCGCTCCGTCAGTTCCTTGTATTGCGAGGGCGAAATCAGGCTCCTGAGCTTCCTCTTGGCCTTGGTGATCAGGCCCAGGCAAAAGGGGTTGACGCACTCGGGGATCCTGGGCTCGTTTAGTATGTTCAGCAACAGCTCCCTGTTGTACACGCTCTTGGCCAGAGCCCTGCTGGGGATAGAGGATTCCGAGAAAGACGACACGACGGGCTCGCACCGGTGGGACAGCAGTTCCGTGACTACATTGAAGGGGTCTTTGTCATTGGGAAACAGGATCGGTATCTCGTCCTTGGATATGTGCCCGGTCCTGGTGACCCTCCTCATCACGGCCTCGCGCAGCGCGTCCTCGAAACCCCGTTTGCTCACGGGATCCTTGCCTCGTCTCGTTCCCGATTCGTTCTCGCGGGCGTCCCGGGCGTAAGGGCCTTCGTGGAACAGGGAACACCTTTGGCCCAGGCTATCCTCGGGTCCGACGGCGCGCTTGTCCCAGCGGCACCTTTTGCCGCAGCCCTTGCACTCGGGCGCCTTCGTCTCGAAGGTCTGCAGAGCGCATTCCTTGCAGGTCCACCTGCAGCAGAGCTTGCGAGCGTGCAGGGAAAACACCCCGCAGTCGGAACACAGGAACCTCGTCACGTAGTCGCAGCACGTGTACTTTGTCTGCAGGTACCACTGTTTGTGCTCATTGGCCTTGCAGAGGAGACATATCCGTGTGGAACACTTGCACTTGAACCTGAATCCGCATCGCGTGACATCGGCGCTGTTCTTGATCAGATTGCAGTAGCACACGAGGCACGAGGCGCCTCGCTCGCCCTGGTTCGAGGTCGAACCCCCTGACCCGGCCGCGAGCTTGCGTTTCATAGCGCGTTTCCCGGTTCCCAGCCGGGGACCGGCATCCTTATCGTCCTCGTCACGAGTGCTCCCGTAGCTCACGGACGCCACACGCCTGTATAAATGCGGGTTGTGTTTCTGAACCTGACCAATGTTGCCTTCGTCATCTTTCGGGTCACATCTCCGAGAGGCGCCTCCCGACAGCAGGTCTCGCACAGACGGAGGATTCCAAGGTGTCGCGATGGCGTCCGAGTCTCCCCCGTGTATCACGCATCCCTGGTCGAGAGGCGTAGGAGGACGACCCGAAGGCCGCCTTACTCCTTTATCATTGTCGTCCGAGTCGTCAGCCGGGGGCTCGCGACTTAACGGAGGAGAGCTCAGAGCTTGCTGCATGTTGTTCAAGGCCGTGATGTGCGACGTGATGCCCGTGTGCAACGGACGCCTATACGCTCCCGGCGCTACGGGTCTGGTTCTGGAGAGCGTGGACCTCAACAGGGAGCGGCTATGCGAAGAGCACAGGTACGACGCGTACGCCTGGCTGGACACGCTGATAGTCGAAGACAGGAGAAGGGGCAATATCACATGCCCCTGTGTGATCAAGGCGGACTGTAATATACACGAGCCTCCCCGGGTACGGACCAAGCGTATAAGTGAGCACAAGAGATCGGGTTCCGAGTGCGATGGGAGTCGGGGAGAATGCGAAGAAGAAGAAGAAAAAGTGGCAGAGGAGGAGATAGAGGAGGGGCATCGGCAGGAACAGGATGTCGTGAGACAAAAGACTAAGGACGGGCGACGCGCTCCCAGGTCTGGTAAGCGGCGCGCCAGAAACACGACAGCTAACGTATTCAGAGAGGATAACGCAGACGCGGTAGCGGTCCTCTCTGATATATCGTTCTATGATCATCTGCTGTCTGCTCAGAGCTGGATCAACGTAAACAGGCTCACGTTCAATATGGGCTTCGCGGCGACGGTGAGCGTCACGACCGTACCCGGGCTGTGGCTTCCCAGGGGCACCTACGTGTACAGGAACAAACCCAAGCATGGGAACTGCGTCCTGGAGCTGCCCGTGATGGTGCTGGAGCAACACTGCCTGACGTTTCCGATGGGAGTCCCCAGATCGCTGTCTCTGAAAGTGCACAGGGGCTCGCATCGCTTCAGCTCAATGTACGTACTGGAGAGGATACTCGTGGCGGTGCTTCCCGAATACAACTTTGGCTACTACCTGGACTGCAAGGTGTCGGACCCCGGGATCCTGTGCGAGTGCATCACGCACTCTCCCCAGGTCGCGATGAGGGACAACAGAAAGTGCCTGATTGACCTGCGCTGGAACTCGTTTGCCACCGAGGAACAGTGCAGGAACGCGGTGCCCAGAGAAAAGGGTTTGAGGGCCATCCTGTGGCGCAACACCGAGGAATCGGGCCGCGTGGACTCTCAGGTCCTGGACTGGCTGAGCGGACGGGCCGATAAGCTTCCCGGCCAGGTGACCCTGATCGAGGACGCTCTGTGGGATAACAACATGTACTATCTGGTGCGCGACATCGACTCCGGGCTCATCGCCGCCGACAGGCCCAGAGCCAAGGCTGGTCGCTTTTACATGCTGCACGTGTGCACCCAGGGATCCGTGACCGCCGCCTGGGAAGCGTCGGGCTATATTCCCGAGCCCTACGCGAGAGCGTCCGGTCCGGTGAACACGCTCAACGAGTCCAGGTTCTACTGGTACGAGGTGGCGGAAGGGCTAGGAGCCCACGTCAACCCGTACACCGTGGGAACCCGGACCGAGCGGTACGTGTCAGAGGAGCGGATCGCGGCCCTGGGAAACCTGGCTCGGATGGAATCGGCATACACCCTGAAGGGAGAGAGCATTCAGATAACGCTCATCTATAACCCTTGGGCTCGCCCGCAGGAGATGTACAAGATGGCTGCGTTTCACGTGGCTAAAGAAAACAGTCTAAAGTACTTCAGACTGTGATGCTATTGTACTTTACTATGTAACCCATGCTCCATTGTGTTACGCTTGTATATTTGTGTGCGCGCTATACGAACATGATGATGATGATGATAATAAAGAAAATAAATGAAATATCGCCGTGCTTGTGTATTTTCTTAGAGTCTCCCGGTCCAATGTGCGCTCGCCTCATCGGTTACATGCTCTCTAACTATTAAAACCTTCCCCGAGCCTACGCTCACACACACACGCAGAGACACACACATGGAGACACATAGTCACCCGTATCATTATATCGTAGCTCGGCATGAGCCTGCAGGGCCGAATAACGCCGAGGTGAAGCTATTGTGTCTAAACTGAGAAGAGTCGAGGCGAGTAGAGGAAAGGGGAGATGGACCTGTCGGAAATCTTGAACATGGACTTTTTGGGCGACCTGGACGCGGAGAGGGGAGCTCCGAATCCCGTCACAAACACAAAGGTGGCCACCGGATACCACAACGTGTCGGAATACAGGACCGACGAATGCGATCCTCTGGAACCGTGGCGGAGAGTCTGCTCTGCCATGTGCTCGGGCTCGGTGGAGGGAGAGGATAGCTACGATAGCTTTAAAGAGCTTACTGAACGCGCGTCAGAGTACGAGGCCTCACGAGACGAGGCCGTCCGCCCCGCGAAGCCTCCGA
>NC_140178.1:19952174-19992174 GCF_963971535.1 Notolepis coatsorum
GTGACTACTGCTACGCTCACGGCGTGAGATGTTCTTCTAGGGAAACGAACCCGTGCAAGCTGAGAGTAAACGTGTTCTTTAGCCAGGGCACGTACGACGGGCTCAGTAAGTGCATACTGTGCTCCGCCACACACGTGTATCGTGAGTCCAACATGGATACCGTGACGTTCTTAAAGCGGGAACGTTACGAACCCCGGATGCCCAATTACTATCCCAGGCTCGAGGACAGGCTCGTTCACCTGGCCTATTGCCACACTCCGTTTATAGTGGCTCTGCTCGGGATCAGGGTAAGGGACAGGACCGTGACTCTACACCAACAGGGGCGAGAGAGGGGAGCCGTGCTGAAGCAGATAGAATTGGCGCTGGGATGCGGGTCCGGGACCCTGAGCAGCTTGGTCCCCAGCAGGGGAGACCGCGCGACCCGGGAGGATATCGAACGGGATGTCGACCGGGAGAACGAGTTCAGGGTCAGGGTCCTGAAGCTGTGGTGGAGGCACACCACGGACGTGGCCTACGAGATACTGGACCTGGCGCTTCCGAGTTACATCCACCTGGGCCTGAGCGAGGCGGGAGAAAGGTGGATGTGGAAGACCGACAGATACCCGCAGAGGGCGCGCTCCGGGACCTGGGGCTTTCTGATACACGACTGCACCTACGACACGGTGAAAGAGAGAGAGAGCAGAGATAGAGACGGCATGGACACGTATCGCTATGTGGATGAAGTCAGGGCGTCGTCGGGAGTCATGGCCCCGATTGAGCTATCATTCGAGGACGTGCGGTGCTCGGTGAAGTACGAGACGTACTCGGTCAGGTTCAAGGTCCCCAGGTGCTACCTGGAAACGGTGCTGGATAACTTTGTCAAGAACGTGAGAGAAAACAGACCCCGCGAGACCCAGGGCGACCCCTCGGGATACCACGGAGAACCCGACGGAGCTGTGTACGCGAACCGGGGCTGCACCCTGAGCGCTCAATGCATGGTCGTAGAGAGCGGAGCGCCCCGATGCGACCTGTACGTGAACCTGGCATTTGCGCTCCCGCGAGGGTGGAAGCCTCTCTCTCGGTGGAAGCCCAAGAACGTAGACGAGCGCCTCGCCGTGTCCCGGGGAGCGTACGCGCACCTGGTCGCGTACAAGTCTAAATGCGAGACTGTGATACCCGCTCTGGCCGATGCCGTGATGCGCAGCGATTATCTGCTGGCGTTCTTCCTGGTGGACCGAGGCACCCTTGACGTGATATCCCTGCTGCCCTACGTGACCATGCACTACTCTGAACTGCTGCAGCAGGAGGTCCTGTATCAGAGCTTCACCCAGGCTCTGACGAGTATCCTGGACCCGGACGCGAGACACACCTCGCTCTACTATCGGGACAGTAAGGTGTATCTGGCCCTGAAGGAGTACGAGATGCTGAGCAAAGGACCCATTCCCGGGCGCCTGCCCGCTCCCTTCAAGGTACCTGAGGCGGTGCTGGGGTACCGCCTGACCTACGATATAGCGAAGCGGCTAAAGGGAAGGGAGCCCGGGTACGCCAACTACGCCTCCGATGTCGGGATACGATCTCCGACGTTTACCCTGATCGCTCCCGGAACCCGGGGCCGCTGCGCCCCGCTGATCTGGAACCCGGACGTCGAGGAGGAGCTCTACAGGCAGATGACGGTCACCGAAACAGCGTCGGACAGGACCGGGGAGCTCCCGTCGTACGCTAACGCCTCTATGGATACCCTGGGCGACGCGTGGAACTACCACGGACACGAAGAGTGCTCCTGGCCCGCCTCGGTAAAGACGCACCTGCTGTTTAGAAAGGAAAGCAAGAAACATTACACAAAGAGAGCGAAACGCAACGAAGACACGGTCTTGTTGGCCCAAAGCGGGATGCCTCAGGCGCCCCTGGAAACAGAGTTCTCAGAGGGAAGCTACGACGAAGACACAGACGAAGGAACCGAGGGAGAGGAGGATGACCAAGAAGAACACGTTGACGTAGATAATGAATCGGTGCTTCGGAAAGAAGCGGATGCACAACATCAGCAAGCTTCAGAAGAGGCACGCGTGCCTCCGTCTGCACACCAGGGGGACGACGAGGGCTCATCGTCCTCACCCCCAACGTCCTCCTCATCCCGGGGGGATCCCGCTGGTACCGCTGACCCCCCGGGTCCCTCTGTATCATACACAGACCTGGAATCCCAATCGCATGAGGTGTTCATCGACTGGCTTCTGGGTACATTAGAGGAGGGGACCGGCCAAGAGAGCGACACGCTAGCCCGAGTCTGCGCGTATACGGGTGTGGGTGATATGACCGCATTACATACTATAGACAGCACGGCCTTAGAAGGACTGAATTTTATGACCGCGATGGAAGTGATGGATACATCTAACACAGGGGGAATAGAGCGCCCCGCGCCCCTGTTGATCGTAACGCAGGCGATCCCCGACGATACAGGAGGGCCTCGCGGCGAGGCCGCTGTCTTCGCGGGGCAGCCGGAGTCGGACGGGGAAGAGGCGATGCCCGGGCCGAGTCGGGAACACGGCGATGACGACGAGCGTGCCGATGACGACTACGAGGACGATGACGAAACCGGGAGCCGTAGAGAGGCGATAGACGAACAAGATGAAACGGGCAGGGTGACTCTGTGTTTCCCGCAACAACCCGACGTGGGTAAACCTGGCTTGGGGAACTGGGTACGTGTGGAGGATCAGACTAGCGATCCGTCTCTGACCCCGTGGAACGAGAGAGACGTCAAACCCAAAAACCTACTCGGGCAGACCGCGGTGATGAGAAAGAGCAAACCTAGCGATCTCGCTATCACTTTCCTGGCTGATGACATAAGAACCTCCAGACAGGTCAAGGCGGATCCGTTTGAGAGAGACGCGACCGCCAGGGTGAACCCTTGCTGGGAACTGGCGCCCGCTCCCCGACTGGATGACGAGGAGGGAGCCGGGCGCGACCTGTACTCCTTTATGTCCGTGAAGGACCGCAGGGTGTACAGGACGGGAGATGAACCCGGCAGCTCGGTCGTCCTGCTGTGCGAGGAAGGCGATCCTGTCGCCTGGAGCATGACCGCTGTGAAATGCTTCGAGAGAGGAGTCGAGGGAGATTCCAAGCGCATGAGGCGCAGGTTCAACTCTCCCACCCAGTGGTACCTGGACTTGGCCAAGAGTTCCGCGATACCTAAGGTAACCGTGGACTGCTCCCTGGGAGCCAGGCGCTACAGGATGCTGGACCTGTCGGTCGAGCCAGGTTCGGGGTTCAGACACGTGTGCATCTACGTTGCTGACGAGCCCGTGGTGTCCACTAACTCGTGCATGGTGCTGGTGAAAAAGGGAAACATCAAGCACCTGGGGCACGTCTCCACGAGCTCGGCGTACGGCCTGCTGATCAGGTCCGTGAGAGCGGACGACACCGGGGTCCTCGATGCTGTGCTCCAACAGCACACCGCGCTCCAGGTGCACCGGGACGTATGTAGGGTCCTGTGCCTCCAGATCGCAGCTGCTCCCTACAATAACGCCGAGGCCGCGGGAGAGTACGTGGGGGAGCGAGTGGGGCGCTGGAACCTGGGAGATCCCGTAGGTCTGGGCAGGATGTCGCCCCGGGAGAGGAGGACCATCGCCGCTCACGTGAGCCTGTGCGCTCTGAAAGCGCAGGTCCTGGTGGCGCGCGTCCTGAACATGTGCCTGCCTCGCATCCATGCTGCCAGGGTGTGGAGGGACGGAGTCGGGTTCAGACTGGACTTTATGAGCGCTCTGCTGGACCGGGTGACCGAGGAGCACGAGCTGAGGAAGCACTACGCTGACATGCGCGTAAAGAAGCCCTCGCAAACCAAATTGGGGATGCTCGCCGTGTCCCGACTGCTCGCTTCGCTGGACGTGGAGAAGGACGCCCCCGTGATCTTCAAGGACGTGCCCGAGACAGCGATAGACGCTCGGCCGAACTCGTTTGAGATTGCTCTGGAGCGGCTGACTGGGGTGCGTGGGATACACGACATGGCCCCGGTAGACTTTATGAGCATCCAGAGCATAGTCCTGGTTCACCCGAACGCTCCCCGATCCCCGTCCAGATACGAGGCCTTCCACATCAAGGGTGGGTACGACGTGGACCTGGCGCCCACCGCGCCATTTACCGTCCACATACACAACACCCAGAGAAAGTGGAACTATGCCATAATGGTGGAGCCCGTCAACTACTCGGGGACCGTGGTGCTCCCCGTGAACCTGGAAGACGGGCAAGCCTCGGTCAGAGAGCTCGCCGACCCCCGATCCGGGCTCGACAACGCGCCCGGGACCGAGGCCAGGTCACGTCCTGCTGGTCCCTCGCGACCCCGTGCGGCACGGGGTACCAAGACCCCGAAGCGCGCCGCCACGCAGATTACGCCCTCGTACGAGTCCTCTGACGGATACGCGACGGGGCACCCGAGGCGACAGGACACAGCGTCGCCGGTGAAAGCAGTGAAGAGGGACACGTGTAAGAAGGCCAGGCAGAAGAACGCTAACCACCGACGCGCACGCCGTTCCGATTCCGAGTCCTCCGACCGGGACGGTCACCCCGAGTTTGAAATGAACTTGGACAGTAACGCATTCAACCTGGACAACAGCGATACGATAGTCAGCATTTATACCAGCGTCTGATACGCTTATAGAATGCACAAGATCGACACGGAATGCAGTATACGCTATTGGGTTATGTATCCCCTATGTAACTTTCATCTTTATTATTACGTTGATACTGTGCTCGCACGTGCCTGTGCCGTATGTGTTGTACAACTCGATATGCAATAAAAGACCCACAATATACCCATTGTATTGGTTTCCATTTTCTTTATTTCATAAACCAACATAACATGAAGCAGAGTAAAGCACACACACACACGATATCGTACATTAGAAAAAAGAACAGAACATAAAATGAATGTCAAAGCGGTTAAGCAAAGATCCGAGCTCGGCAATGCCCCCGACCGGCTCCGATCGATATACAGAGGAGGCCTGTTGGTAAAAACACATGTTCCTGTTTGCGACGGTGCAGCGCCTTCCCGTCGTAAGGTGGTATCTCAGCTCAGGACCGGGAACACATTGCCTAAACCTCTTGCTGTGGGCGTAACCGACCACAGCCCCATACGTGGCGTCGTTACTCTCATCGCGGACCTAGCCGGTCTGTGCCGAACGCGGATTTGGGCAGGACCGCATTAAAGTGGTTGCCGGCGACGTGAGCGTAACATAAATATCCTGGTCGATATATGGGATACGTGGAATCTCCGATACGCAAGGGTACCCGCTTCATGCCCAGGATGATGGCCTCCATTTCGTGCACGTACAGGTAGCGTCCTTTCGTGTTGAGTATATCGACAATGTTCTGTTTGGTGTCATCGCCGAGCTCTCCCCTCGTATAGACCAGGTAAGCTTCTTTGACCTCGCGGGGCAGCGATGTCAGATAGTTGGCCCCGATATCGCACATGGTCAGGCGCTCGTCATCGTTGGCCATCTGACCGGGTGTGTTTAGGGTCAGGCTTTTGATGGCGTGGAACCCACAGTGGCCATCCCCGCGCGTATCATCCATCTTGAGATTGAAGATACGCAGGTAGGCGTCCGTCAGCTTGTGCTCGAGGAGAGTAAAGGGATACTCCTTCCGGCTACAGTTTACGCTCCAGGTTTCCGTGATGCTGTCGAACACGGGAACCAGCGCCAGCTTGTGTGGGTTGTTAGTGCTAATCAGATGTATGTACAGAGTTGTAGTATTAATATTATGTACAGTGATAAAGACACTATGGTAGTAAGTCATACTGGCCAGTAGCGTAACTAGTAAGAGTATGTAAGGGATATGTACATATGGACTGCATTTATATAACGCTTTCATCCAAATCGCTTTAATTTATGCTTCACATTCACGCTGCCGGGAGGAGCTGAGAGCTGGGATCGAACTAGGAACCTTTCAATTACCAGACGGCTGCTATATATATATATATACTGTATGCATTATTGTATGAATTAATGTTCTTACCCAACCAGTATTCTCCAGAAGCTTGACCAAAACCCGCCCTATACTGGTCCCATCCACGGTAAAAGTTAATGCTCCCATCCTTCCTTCTCTGAATGACCTGGACATTGGATGGTAAAAGTTAATGCTCCCATCCTTCCTTCTCTGAATGACCTGGACATTGGATGGTTATTTGAATAGGTGTGGGTTCATTTCTCTTGATTACTGTAGAGTTTTAAGAAGGAACGTGATGCTTTGACAGACGCCACAGGGCAAAATGAATACACTCTCCACTCAGCATTGATATCGGTGTGATGGATTGAAAGACTGCAGTGACTGCAGCTGTACACACACCGTCCATTTACGATATTCAGCTCCAGCCTCGTTGCTCATGTCGCAGTAGACCTGCACTGGGGAAGTGGGTCCTCCTGGGTAGATGGTGTACACTCCACTATGACCAAAGCCATCGCTATAGATATCACTACAGTCAACTGGTAATACGGGTGGCGATGGTAAACTGACTGCCACTGGGACCAGTAGGAGTATGGCAATAAAACCCTGCAATAAACACGCATGCACACACACACACACACACACACACACACACACACACACACACACACACACACACACACACACACACACACACACACACACACACACACACACACACACACACACACACACAGTCACACACACACACACACACACACACACACACACACACACACACACACACACACACACACACACACACACACACACACACACACACACACACACACACACACACACACACACACACACACACACACACACACACACACACACACACACAGTATATAAAGTTCAGGTGAGTACAATTGCTTGCTTCAAGATAATACAGTAGCCTACAGTAGCCCCTTTCGTGACTGTGATGCAAGCCTTGCTTGAATACGCAGTCACTGATTCGACCATAGTATAGCCAGGTTAATGTGCACCATCAAGCACTGGTTAAAGACGAGCGGTGGGTCCAAAATATATCACATAGACATTTCAAAGGTACTCACCGTTGCATTAGGGTTTCACACACACACGCGGCGGGGTTTGAAAGCTTGGTGTTGCTAATACACATTTTAAATCATTTTTATAAACGAGTAAAAAAATCACTGAGCTAGCCTTGGCTAAAATGGCTGCTTCCGCATTTTGACGCAGCAGCGCTGTGATTGCTGGCTGCTTTGTCACATGCTCGGTGCGCCCAGCAATCACAGCGCTCCTGCGTCAAAATGCGGAAGCAGCCATTTTAGCCAAGGCTAGCTCAGTGATTTTTTTGCTTGTTTATAAAAATGATTTAAAATGTTTATTAGCAACGCGGAGCATTAACCTGGCTACTACCGTCGAATCAGTGACTGCGTATTCAAGCAAGGCTTGCATCACAGTCACGAAAGGGGCTATAGCCTATAGATAAATACTGGTTGTAAAACAGTAAAATAGATCAAGGTCCTCTAGAAGGTACTCTAGATCAGGTTCCTCCAGATCAGGGGCCTCTAGAATAGATCAGGGTAATCTAGCCCAGTCACAGATTGGTAGACTGTACCCGTCCATGCTGTGAGTAACCCTTATACAATATAACAACTGACTGTCAGAAACTCTGTCGTCTGCCTTGTATACTGCTAGAATACAACGTTCTGCAGCCAATGAGAATCTGCCAATGCAAATAAAACATGCCCCTCTAATTAAGCTAGACGAAGGTAAATCAAAAGTGTAATAACCACCATGTTATACTACCATTAATATATATATATATATTCTTTTTTGTAAACTTTATTTAGCATGCAGAAAACAAACTAAATTCAATGTAAAACAACAGTTAGGTGATGTCCCCAGAAAGACACAACAGTCATCAAAAAGAAAATGAGAAAACACGAGGGTTCAAGAAAGAATACGTTTTACTGTACTTGAAATGTAAATGTCCCTCACATCATTACTTCCTCATTGTAAATAGCATTAGTCTCTGACCGACTCACCTTCATTGATGTGATTCAGTAGACTGATCTTTGTTGTAATTCAGTAGACTGATCTTTGTTGTAATTCAGTAGACTGATCTTTGTTGTAATTCAGTAGACTGATCTTTGATGTGATTCAGTAGACTGATCTTTGTTGTAATTCAGCAGACTGATCTTAAATAAGAGCAGATGTGCTGCACAGAGATCTTGGTCGGTGAGATACTCGTTCAGAAGATAATGTGTGACTCGAGTGAGGGTCCTTTTTAAACGGCAGTAGGAGGGTTTGAAGCTCAACCAAGAAAGGGTATTCCTGTTCTGCAAGTACTTATCAGTTTCCCAAAAGTACAGGGAAACAAGCCAATAACATAACTTCTGTACTCTGGAATGGTCTGGATGCGAGTATAAAATTAAGCAAAAATATCATTACATTTAAAGGTAGCTATAAACAAGCACTTATGGACACATATAAGAGAGAGGAGCTTGAGCAGTAATGTGACTGCCTATTATTATTTCTCATTTGGATATTTGGATATATAAAAAACTGTACTTTTATAAAAAAAAATAGTATTTGTTATATTATTTTTATTTCTATTAAACTATAATGTCAAACATTGTAAGGAAGGGGCACGGCTTGATAAGTTGTTTTACTCCCCCCTGTTCCTTCTCGAACACTTATTGTATGGAAATAGTCTTTGACTATTTACCTTTTTGTTTTTTAAACTTGTTTTATGTTTCTATGTTCGAGACAAATAAAAATCAAATCAAATCAAATCAATTAAATAATCTATTTTACTGCTGTCTATTTTATGCACATTTTATGCTTATTTTATGCCTAATTCTATGTCTGCACTTTATGCATTGCTCTTGATCTGCCAATTCTGTGCATCTTATGCCTGTCTTTTCTACTGCTGTCCGTTTGAGCTGCAATTCTTGTATGAAAGGCGCTATACAAATAAAGTTTATTATTATTATTATTATTATTATTATTATTATTTGAAAGGTACTGGGGAAATATTAGGTGGTCTTTGTCGTTTGGTCCATTATCGTTGTTACCCTTCCATGTTCTAGTAACGTAAGTGTTTCCATGTTTAGTGTTTTCGTGTTTAACTTTTAGTTTAGTTTTTCCCCCTCTTGCAGCGTTCGCTGAGACGTTTTGGTTTTTGTGGTTTTTGCTATACCCCTTGTTTCTGTGTTGGAGTTTATTCTTAATAAAGACCCATTAACTCGCTGCCCGCCTGGTCTTGTCTGTTCCTGGGTCCTGCTGCGTCACCACACCAAATCATCACACCACTAGCCAGGCAGGGAAGGAAATTATAAAGAAATTGGTGTATACAACATCCACAAAAAATGAATAATAAAAATTGGATTTTGACTAGTGTCTTAAAATAAGATTCTAAAGGAAAAAAATATATGTATTTTGGAAATATTAATAAACTTCAGATAATTGTTTCAAGACAATATTGATCATCAGGAGTGCAAAATCAGTTCACACGGTTCAGCAGTGTTATGAAACATGTCATGCAAGAGTGTTGAAAAAAACATTGATTTATAGTCTGATTTGTGTTATGCCACGCCCACCCTTAGCATGTGTACTGTGATGAAACAGTAGGAGAAGAATGAAAAGAATGCTTTACGGTAAATGTTTTTTATTTAGTTCCCGCCTGCATGACCCCCATACACCCTGATACTGGCAATAGGCCTTGTCTAACTTGACAACATAATTAAACATTCTAAATGGTTCCTTGATTATTTCACACACACACACACACACACACACACACACACACACACACACACACACACACACACACACACACACACACACACACACACACACACACACACGCACACGCACACGCACACGCACACGCACACGCACACGCACACACACACACACACACACACACACACACACACACACACACACACACACACACACACGCACACGCACACGCACACGCACACGCACACGCACACGCACACACACACACACACACACACACACACACACACACACACACACACACACACGTGCAGGCTTTTAAATCACTCTTGAAAACCTACCTGTTCTCCTTGGCCTTCCCCCCTACTTAATCACCACTAGACCCCTGGCCCTTCCATCCTCTTTGTTTTACTGTGTCCTACCAGTTTTTATTGCTTCCATTGCTTTATTATGTTTTTAATCTTATATCTTGCACCATATTGTTTTGTTTTTGTTGCTTTCATTGCTTTACTATGTTTTTAATCTTATACCTTGCATCACATTATTTTGTTTTTATCAATTTGCTTGTGAAGCACTTTGGTGCCAGCTGCCGCTGCCTGGAAATGTGCTATATAAATAAAACTGACTTGACTTGACAAACACAAACAAATAAACAAACATAGGAAAGTAATGTTCTGGTCAGTAAGGCTGTAACAACTAATAGACTAATCTACAATTATTCGATCATAAGAAATAGTTCATTATTTTTATAATGGATTAGTTGGTAGATGATGCACCTCTATGGCCTGTTGTGTGAAGGTTAGGGTTAGCAGTATCTCAGGAGGTAAACGGTACCCTATCCCCCCCCCTCACAGTGAGCTGTGGCGTTCCACAAGGAAGCATACTAGGACCGCTACTGTTCCTAATTTATGCAAATGACATGTCGTCAGCTGTGACTGCAACTTGTTCTTGTTCGCAGACGACTCAGCCCTGCTGGTCTCTGACAAGAACAAGTTACAGGTTGAAAAAAACCTCAGCTCGGAACTAGGCAAAATCTGCATATGGCTTGCTGATAACAAACTATCATTACACATGGGCAAAACAGAGTCCATTCTCTTCGGTTCAAATAACAAACTCAGCAAGACCGACGGCTTCTCAGTTACAGTGGGTGACAATATTGTCACAAGGAAAGATGAAATTACCTACCTGGGCTCCATCCTAGAGGCTAATCTTTCCTGTGACAAAATGGCATCCAATGTAATAAAAAAAGTCAACCAACGAACTCGATTCTTGTACCGGATCTCCTCTCTGGTAAACAAGAACACCCTGAGGACTCTGGCAGGAGCACTCATACAAGGGTACTACGACTATGCTTGCACCTCATGGTACCAAAGCACCTCAAAGGCGCTAAAAACTAAATTACAAACATCTCAAAACAAACTGGTCAGACTACTGCTTGACCTGACTCCTAGAACCCACCTCACCCCTGCCCACTTTGACAACCTAGGATGGCTTAGAGTAGACGACAGAGTACAGCAACTTGCAATGGGCCTAGTCTACAAGATACACTACACGACCAAGGTACCCATGTACATGTCAAAATACTTCCCAAAGGTCAGTGAATACCACGATCACAACACCAGAGGGAGCTCCACAAATCATGTTAAACCCAGATTCGGCTCAAACAAGGGACTAAACACGTTTCGCAATTATGCCACATCAATGTGGAACGCCCTACCCAAAGCTGTAAAGGAATGTGAATCACTACCCACTTTCAAAAACACTCTCAAAGAACACCTACGGTAGACTGCAATTCGAAACTGGCCCATGTAAATGTCCTAACCCAACCCCCTCCAATGTACAGTAAATGACCAAGTATGGTTGTCAATATTCCAATGTACAGTTTTGCTTGTACAGTTGTACAGTGTTCCCCCCCCACCCCTCCTGCCCAATCACCCCCCCCCCCCCACCCCACCCACCGAACCACCTCCAATGTACAGCCCCCCCCCCCACCCCCCCAACCACCCCACCTACCCAACCTCCCCCAATGTACAGTTTTTACGTCAAATGTATATACTCTTTTCTGGACTCTTTTTGTATCACAATGTTGTTGTCATAAATGTATAGATGTAGCAGTACTGTATATCTGTATGTCATGTATGTCATATATGTCCTGATGAATTGAAAATGGGGGACCCTGATGTAAACAAGACGAAAGTCTTTCTCTGGTCTGCATCCCCTTAACAATTGTGTGTATTGAGCTGTACTGTATTGTACCCAAGTGACTCGAGTGAGGGTCCTTTTTAAACGGCAGTAGGAGGGTTTGAAGCTCAACCAAGAAAGGGTATTCCTGTTCTGCAAGTACTTATCAGTTTCCCAAAAGTACAGGGAAACAAGCCAATAACATAACTTCTGTACTCTGGAATGGTCTGGATGCGAGTATACAATTAAGCAAAAATATCATTACATTTAAAGGTAGCTATAAACAAGCACTTATGGACACATATAAGAGAGAGGAGCTTGAGCAGTAATGTGACTGCCTATTATTATTTCTCATTTGGATATTTGGATATATAAAAAACTGTACTTTTATAAAAAAAAATTGTATTTGTTATATTATTTTTATTTCTATTAAACTATAATGTCAAACATTGTAAGGAAGGGGCACGGCTTGATAAGTTGTTTTACTCCCCCCTGTTCCTTCTCGAACACTTATTGTATGGAAATAGTCTTTGACTATTTACCTTTTTGTTTTTTAAACTTGTTTTATGTTTCTATGTTCGAGACAAATAAAAATCAAATCAAATCAAATCAATTAAATAATCTATTTTACTGCTGTCTATTTTATGCACATTTTATGCTTATTTTATGCCTAATTCTATGTCTGCACTTTATGCATTGCTCTTGATCTGCCAATTCTGTGCATCTTATGCCTGTCTTTTCTACTGCTGTCCGTTTGAGCTGCAATTCTTGTATGAAAGGCGCTATACAAATAAAGTTTATTATTATTATTATTATTATTATTATTATTATTATTATTATTATTATTATTATTATTATTATTATTATTATTATTATTATTATTATTATTATTATTATTATTATTATTATTATTATTATTATTATTATTATTATAATAATAATAATAATAATAATAATAATAATAATAATAATAATAATAATAATAATAATAATAATAATTATTATTATTATTATTATTATTTGAAAGGTACTGGGGAAATATTAGGTGGTCTTTGTCGTTTGGTCCATTATCGTTGTTACCCTTCTGTAACTGAGGGGTACAATTCCCTGACTGTATTACTAGATATGATACTTACTACCACTACCTTTGTACTTAATATTCGGCCACCCAGTACACGGCATAAATATATTATCATGAACACTCTCACGTAGATGAAACGGATCCAACACAAATGTACGAATTAGAAACAGGTCTTTATTTCTACACAGCGATGGTGTGTAGAATAAGCACTTAATCACTTAATTACATTTATGAATTGAAATAGTATGCACTTTTATGGCAAGGAGTATTCGTCGGTATATCAATAGAGAATGTCCAATCTCTGAAGGCGCAGGTGGTAAATATACGACCTGGAATAGTTAAGGAATAACAGCAATGATACTTTAATGATTATACTAGATACACTAGAGGGGGTTAATCCGGTCGCTTGTAAGCCGACAGGAGTAGGAGGGGGGGGGGGGGTAGAATCCGGCTGCCTCGTCCGGCCAAGGGTATCCCAGGTGAACCCACTGTAGTGCCGTTCAATGCGCCGGCGATCCTTGGACCACAGATGAAAGCAGGTGGACTCTTTGTGGGCCGGCTCTCTCCGGTCCACGGGGGAGAGACGTGAAGCGACCTCGTCTTGCAGAGCGTCTCCTCACCTTGCGTCCTCTCCAGGGGGGGGGGTTCCAACACACGGCAGTGTCGGGGGTCTTTATCCATGGAATAATCAAAGTATCCAAAGCATAATCCGTGCCTGGGAAGGCGGGCTGTCGTCGGTAGAATAATCCGGTATACAGGTCCACTCGCTCGTCGGCTCTGGGGCTCCTCGGGTGCAGCTTCACATAGGGTCAACCACCCTGGGTAAGCAGCCAGTTCTCTGCCCGAAACGATGGGGTACTGACTACGGTAGTATTCTCACCGCACGAAGCACTATATATTAACAGACTATTATTAGCTTAATAGACTACGTCCAACTCGACGATATAGTGCCAAATATGACTATTCAAATATTAATATACACAATGTCTCAATACCGATGGTAGGCGAACTTGGCCTTACTCCCACACGTGGCGTCGCGGGGAGGCTTTACGTCTGTGACTCTATTGGAGGGTAAGAAACTGGACTGAAAAGAAAGTCCTACTTTAGTAGCGCAGTATATATACGCACTATGAACAAATAGTCCCATTAGTGGTGCGGTAGCCAAATTCCTACGCGGAACTAGGACTTGTTCGTACATGTCGAGCGGTACGTTTGAACTGGGTCTGAGGGGTATGGCAGCCTGGCACCAAGGTCTCGACCAATAGTAGAATGGAGACTATTATGGGATGTTCAGTAGGCTAGAATGGATATTCAATGCATATTGTACAAGGAATATACAAGGGATATCAGGGAGTATTAGAGAATATACAAATACAATTAAATATATATATATAAATAAATATATATATTCGGTTTAATCTGGCCCTTCACAACAGCCACCCCCTGAATAGGTCCCAGACCTAATCAGTTAAACAGAGACAGATTAATCGCGTTGTCTATTTACACATAAGGGTTTGCTGTAGGGGTCAGTCAACTTCACAAAGTCATAGGGTTGTAGGGTCATGGTCATCATCGATTGTGTCTGGGAGTCGAGGCAGTTCTATGAGCCTTGCCACGGGACGGGTGTAAGTGCGACCCTGGACGAGCACTTCAGCTGCTCGGACCTTGCCGTCGGCACCGGTGATCACTTTGCTTACGCGGCCGGCCGGCCACATAGCTCTGGGCAGTGATTGATCAATAATCATGACGACTGTTCCTTCTGTCAAATTGTCTCTCTCCTTTACCCACTTCTGGCGGGTCTGTAGAGACGGTAGGTAGTGCAGTAGGAAACTGTTCCAAAACTTGTCGGCTAATACTTGGCTGTACCTCCACATTCGTCGGCCGTCCGCTTCTTCAGGCCGGTACATTGTCTGTGGTAATGCAGGATCTAGCCGCCCCATCAGGAGTGTGTTGGGGGTAACTGGGTCGATATCCGCCACATCACTGGAGACATATCCGAGGGGCTTCGAGTTAAGTACTCCCTCAATCTCCGTGAGGACTGTCATTAGGACTTCTTCCGCCACAGTCTGGGCCCCAAGTACTGCGTACAGGGCTGTCTTTATGGAGCGCACTTCTCGTTCCCAAGTGCCACCGAAGTGGGGTGCGTTTGGGGGGTTGAATTGGAAATCAACCTGTGCTGGAGCGAGGTGGGTCTTAAGTTCTGGGCCCATAGCTTGGAAGCTCTCTCTCAGCTCTCTTTCGCCGCCTTTGAAGTTTGTCCCATGATCGGACAATAGGGTAGACGGTCTTCCTTTCCGTGATGTGAATCTTCGGAAGGCCATAAGGAATGAGTCTGTGCTCATGGTCGGGAGAAGCTCGATGTGTATCGCTCTGGTGGTCATGCATTTGAATACAATACCCCACCGCTTCTCGGTTCCTCTTCCTTTCTTTATGTGCAGCGGGCCAAAGCAGTCCATACCCGTTGAGTGGAATGGCTTGTCACCGATTCGGAGGCGACATGGAGGAAGGTCAGCCATCCTTGGTATGCTGGGCTGCGCGCGCCACTTGCGGCAGTCTAGACATGTTCGCTGGAAGCGTCGTACCGCCTCTCTTCCTTGTAGGATCCAGTAACGACGTCTGATTTCCGCGAAGACTCTTTCTGCTCCTGCGTGATGTACATCCTCATCGTATTTCTTTATAATCAGCTCTGTGACCTTGTGTCGGCTGTTCAATACGATCGGGTATTTAATGTCATCCGGTAGATTGGGGGCTCTGCGTAGGCGACCACCCACTCTGATGAGGGTATGAGCGTCGCTCTCGGGGGCCAGGTGAATTAATCTGCTGTCGGATGGGACGGGCTTTCCTCCCTGTAGACAGGCCAATTCATCGGGGAACGAGTCTCTCTGGGCTCGCTGCAGTAGAAGCAATTCTGCTTCCTCGTAGTTAGCTGCTGACATATCAGCGGGGGACTTGCACTCCGGGTGGTACCGCAGGAATGTTCTTTGTTGTGCACTCTCTATGGACGTGCAATCGTCTATGTTAGGGTCGGTGGAGGCTACGGTGCTCAATCCACAGAACACAGACTTCTTAATTTCCACCTCCTCTGGACTTGCTTCCCTCGGGATAGGCATGGGCCACTGTCCTTCCGGGAGTCTTAGGAATGCGGGGCCGTCACTGTAGACATTGCGACGGGTGAGGTCATCCAGGGGCATCCCCCGGGTGATGACGTCAGCTGGGTTCTGTTTTGTATCAACGTAGCGCCACTCTGTTTCTCCGGTTAACTCTTCGGTTAAGTCTTGAATCTCGGTGACTCTGACTCCCACGAAGACTTTGTACTTGCATGAGTCCGATTTGATCCAGGCGAGTACCGTCGTGGAATCTGACCACAGGATTGTTCTAGACACCGGTATGGTGAGCTCACGTTGGATGAGCGTGGCTAGGTGCGCTCCGGCTAGGGCTGCGCAGAGCTCTAGACGTGGGATAGATTGTTGCTTGCGTGGGGCTATTCTCGAGCGGGCGAGGACAAATGCTGTGTAGATCTCTCCCCCCTGGTCTTGGGCCCGCAAGTAGGCTACTGATCCGTATGCGACCTCTGAGGCGTCACTGAAGACGTGTAAGTCCATTTTACATGTCTCTGGCCTCACCGTGGGTGGGAAGTAGCTTCGGCGCATATTAACGCCTGGGAGTGAGTGGAGCTCCATCTCCCACTCTCTCCAGGTGGATGCAAGGTGTGCGGGAATGGGGTCGTCCCAGCCCTGGTCCTTGTCCCACAATGCTCGTACAATAATTTTTGCCCTGGTGGTGTACGGTAGAATACATCCTAGCGGGTCATATTGTCGGGCGAGTGTTGTGTACACACTCCGTCTGGTGGTCGGCGCCGCCGCCGGCCTTCCCTGCTCCGTAGTCAGGGGCTTGTGTCTGTAGTGAAGCGAATCTGTTTTGAATCGCCACACCAATCCCAGGGTCATCTCCTGGGCTTCTCCCGGGATTGTAGCCATCCAGGTCTCGCTGCTGGCTGCCTTGTCCTCGGAGGAGAGGCTGCGCAGTACTTGCGGATCGCTGCTGGCCCACTGCCTGAGATCAAAGCCGCCTTTGATCAATGAGGCGCGGAGTTTAATCAGGAGAGCCTCGGCTTCTTCCTGGGTTGAAAGGCTTTGTAGACAGTTGTCTACGTAGAAGCTGTTCTTTACGCTGTGTCGGACCTCTTCGTCCGCTGCTGGGTCCTCTGCTACATGTTTCTGTAGTGCAAATGTCGCACAGCAGGGGCTGCACGTCGTTCCGAAGGGGAGGACTTCCCATTGGTAGATGGCTGGGTGCTCATCTCCTGGCTTCTCTCTCCATAGGAACCGTAACAGGGGCTTGTCCGCCTCTACTAATCTCACCTGCAGGAACATTCCTTTAATGTCCCCGCTGATGGCCACCTTTTCCTGGCGGAAGCGGAGTAGAACGCCGAGTAGGGAGGGGCCGAGTGTGGGACCGGGCAGTAACTCTTTATTCAGATTTTGGGATCCGATCTGGTAGCTGCAGTTAAATACTATGCGGTCTTTACCGTTGTGATGGACCTTGTGGTGGGGCACGTACCACGATTCAGTGGTCTGGTCAGCCTCTTTAATGTCCATCTTTGTGACGTGTCCCGCTGTGATGAGCTTCTCAATCTCAGCGCGGTATACACTCTCTTGGGCGGGGTTCTTGGCTAAGCGCCGCTCCGTGTTCAGCAGGTACCGTTCTGTGGCGTCTGTCTTGGCGTGGAAAGTAGGCATTCCTTCTCGCCGCAGGAGTGGCGTGGCGTATCTCAACACGCCGTTGACCGGGACTCTCTTGGTCCCTGTCTCGAGGAGGTGAATTGCGTAAATGTCATCTTTAGAGCGAATGTCTTTCTTTCCGTTCTTAAAGGGCATTTGTTCCAAGGTCCATAGCCGCTCTACGTGTTGCAGGAGTGCGGTTTCTCCCTCTGTGACTCGGGAGTGGAGACATCTAGTGGCTGTACTTCGGTTGAGAGATTTGGCGAGCGGGCCTTGGAGAGTCCATCCCAAACGGGTCTCGACTGCTGCAGGGCAGCCTCGGGGTCCGGTATGAACCCGGTCTATCGGGACAATGAGGTCTGCATGGTCGGAGCCTATCAACAGGGTCGGCATAGCATTGTCTATGAGCGGGATCGGTAACTTGCGCAGATGTGCATATTTCTCCATCAGCTTGGCGACGGGGTATGTGTACCGCGACAGTCCTATTTCTTGGCTGGTGAAAGCGTCTGCAATCTGGTACCGTCGCTCAGGCTGGCCGCTTGCTGCGATAGAGAATGAGACATTCTCGCCCTTTATCGTCTTCAAATCTCGTCTTATTGTCCGAATTGTCATTTGGGTTTCGCTTCCCCGCAGCCCTAGCTGGGCCGCAGCGGAGGCGAGCAGCAGGGTCTTCTCTGACCCGTCATCGAGGACGGCGTAAGTGTCCAGGACTTTATTCTGGTAGCTTAGTGTCACACGCACTACTTTTAGGAGTACTCGGGCTCCACTGCTGCTGGCGGGATCGATGTACATGACGCTCGCTTTGCGGCTGGATGGTGCAGGTGAAGGGCGCCGTCTGTTACTGTCGTGAAGTATGTCCAGATGGGCTCCATCGCACTTGGTGCACCTTTTCTTTAAGCGGCATTCGGCTGCCATGTGTGAGCGCGCACAGCGAAAACAGCGCTTGTTGGACTTTATCCATTGACCTGCTTCCTCCGCGTTCAGCTTGGGGTCACATTGCGCTAGCCAGTGTTCTTTCTCACAGTAGGGGCACACTATCTTCCACTTCTCCGTTCTGGAGGGGGCACTGTGGCTCCTGCTGCTCGGTACTGACTCCGATTGGTGCATCACAGTCACCGATCTTCTTCCATCATTTAGTCGTCTGGTTCCTTCTCTGGAGCCAGGGGTGCTCCGTCCGAATGTATCTAGCCGTAGGCTGCTGACTTCTCTCGCCAGGAAGTCTGCTAGATCGAGGAGGTTCGGTTCGGGGCCATTCGGGTCTCTGTGGTCCCTCTGCCGCCTAAAGCGCTCCTGACGAGCGGGCGGCAGCTTCTCCAGGATCCTTTCCACATTTGAGTTGGCGTAAAGTTCATGCCTCCCCTTCTCTCTTTGCGCTCCCAACATCCCTACCAGGGACTGCACTCTGATGGACAGGTCGTCCAGTGCTCGATTGTCTATTGCTGGGGGTAAGCAGTCGATGTGTCGGATCTCCTGGATCACGTAATCCCATATGCGCCCATACCTCTGGTCCAATGCTACCAGCGCTGCTGTGTATGGGGTGGTGGAAGTCGCGTAGGCGAGCGCTATATTATGTGCGCGGGGTACCTTTAAGTGCTTCAGTAGGATGGCGTATTTGTGGCGTTCATCCAATACATCCACCAACATGGTCTCCAGACACATGCGGAGTTCTGTATACTGGGCCCGGTTCTCTTGGGTGAAGTCGGGTACCATAGGCGTGCCAATGTATGACGCTGACTGTGGATACATCGGCGAGCGTTGGGGGAGAGGCCTCCTAGGCGAGTCTCCTCCCGCTCCTTGGTATGGGCTGGTACCGGCAGTGTACTCCTGGTCCGGTAGAGTACTGTGCTGTCTTCGGGCGTGGTTCTCCTCCTCTTCCTCTTCGTCTTCAGTTAGGTCATCCAGTGCTTGTAGTCTCTGGTTTAGCCTCTCCACAGGATATGCTGCTCCTTTCCGGTTGCTAGGTCTCGCTTGGACCGGTGGGGGGAGGTGGTCTGTGGGGGGTATAGACCTCGTCTGTTGGTCAAGTTCAGGGTTGTTTACTCGGCTAGGGGATGCCGCCCTGGAGGTGTGTCTAGACGAGTTCCTGGAGCCTCTGGCGGAGGGAGAGGGTGTTGTCCGTCTGATCAGCTGTTCTATTAGTTGCGACTGCTGTCTGTCGCGCGCTGCGTCCCGTTGAGCACCGGCTCGTTCTCGGGCCACATTCTCTTCCATCTGAATGCGTCTTATTTCTAGACGTATCTGCTCGTGTTCGCTTCGCTGCTGGATCTGCAGTCGGTCGCGTTCAGCAGCGGCGTTCAGGCTGATGAGGAAGGCCTGCTGTAGGGTCCTCTCTGCCTCGCTGGGAGAAGGCGGTTGTATAGGGGAGCCTTCCCTCGGGGTACTCCTTGCGGAGCCTTGGAGTTCTATCTCCACGGTGCTCTCCCCGTCTTCCTCCGTGCCGAGTTCTCTCTCGGTAGCGTTGTATTCCTCCCGGGACTCATCGGGGACTACTTCTTCAGTACTGGCGGGGTGTGAAGTCATGTCTGGTTCCCACTGGTCCCCACCGTGAACTTGGTCAGTTACATTAGAGCCCGTAGGGGCCTCTATGGTCGGGGTAGTCTGGGCGTTGGGGTTAGACATACTTTTACTTTCTAGTTTTACCGCGTTTACTGTTAGTAGAAGACTAGGTTGTTGACTGACAGCGTAAGCCTCTAAGTACTGAGGGAGCCGTCGTTCGCGCTGCGGGCGTTGGTTAGGAGGATCGTTTCGTGGAGTGTTCATCATAGGCCATTTCAATATTAATAACACTATATTAATATTACACTAATTACCCTCCGGCTCGAAGGACCAATTGTAACTGAGGGGTACAATTCCCTGACTGTATTACTAGATATGATACTTACTACCACTACCTTTGTACTTAATATTCGGCCACCCAGTACACGGCATAAATATATTATCATGAACACTCTCACGTAGATGAAACGGATCCAACACAAATGTACGAATTAGAAACAGGTCTTTATTTCTACACAGCGATGGTGTGTAGAATAAGCACTTAATCACTTAATTACATTTATGAATTGAAATAGTATGCACTTTTATGGCAAGGAGTATTCGTCGGTATATCAATAGAGAATGTCCAATCTCTGAAGGCGCAGGTGGTAAATATACGACCTGGAATAGTTAAGGAATAACAGCAATGATACTTTAATGATTATACTAGATACACTAGAGGGGGTTAATCCGGTCGCTTGTAAGCCGACAGGAGTAGGAGGGGGGGGGGGGTAGAATCCGGCTGCCTCGTCCGGCCAAGGGTATCCCAGGTGAACCCACTGTAGTGCCGTTCAATGCGCCGGCGATCCTTGGACCACAGATGAAAGCAGGTGGACTCTTTGTGGGCCGGCTCTCTCCGGTCCACGGGGGAGAGACGTGAAGCGACCTCGTCTTGCAGAGCGTCTCCTCACCTTGCGTCCTCTCCAGGGGGGGGGGTTCCAACACACGGCAGTGTCGGGGGTCTTTATCCATGGAATAATCAAAGTATCCAAAGCATAATCCGTGCCTGGGAAGGCGGGCTGTCGTCGGTAGAATAATCCGGTATACAGGTCCACTCGCTCGTCGGCTCTGGGGCTCCTCGGGTGCAGCTTCACATAGGGTCAACCACCCTGGGTAAGCAGCCAGTTCTCTGCCCGAAACGATGGGGTACTGACTACGGTAGTATTCTCACCGCACGAAGCACTATATATTAACAGACTATTATTAGCTTAATAGACTACGTCCAACTCGACGATATAGTGCCAAATATGACTATTCAAATATTAATATACACGATGTCTCAATACCGATGGTAGGCGAACTTGGCCTTACTCCCACACGTGGCGTCGCGGGGAGGCTTTACGTCTGTGACTCTATTGGAGGGTAAGAAACTGGACTGAAAAGAAAGTCCTACTTTAGTAGCGCAGTATATATACGCACTATGAACAAATAGTCCCATTAGTGGTGCGGTAGCCAAATTCCTACGCGGAACTAGGACTTGTTCGTACATGTCGAGCGGTACGTTTGAACTGGGTCTGAGGGGTATGGCAGCCTGGCACCAAGGTCTCGACCAATAGTAGAATGGAGACTATTATGGGATGTTCAGTAGGCTAGAATGGATATTCAATGCATATTGTACAAGGAATATACAAGGGATATCAGGGAGTATTAGAGAATATACAAATACAATTAAATATATATATATAAATAAATATATATATTCGGTTTAATCTGGCCCTTCACAACACCTTCCATGTTCTAGTAACGTAAGTGTTTCCATGTTTAGTGTTTTCGTGTTTAAGTTTAGTTTTTCACCCTCTTGCAGCGTTCGCTGAGACGTTTTGGTTTTTGTGGTTTTTGCTATACCCCTTGTTTCTGTGTTGGAGTTTATTCTTAATAAAGACCCATTAACTCGCTGCCCGCCTGGTCTTGTCTGCTCCTGGGTCCTGCTGCGTCACCACACCAAATCATCACACCACTAGCCAGGCAGGGAAGGAAATGATAAAGAAATTGGTGTATACAACATCCACAAAAAATGAATAATAAAAATTGGATTTTGAAGTGTCTTAAAATAAGATTCTAAAGGAAAAAAATATATGTATTTTGGAAATATTAATAAACTTCAGATAATTGTTTCAAGACAATATTGATCATCAGGAGTGCAAAATCAGTTCACACGGTTCAGCAGTGTTATGAAACATGTCATGCAAGAGTGTTGAAAAAAACATTGATTTATAGTCTGATTTGTGTTATGCCACGCCCACCCGTAGCATGTGTACTGTGATGAAACAGTAGGAGAAGAATGAAAAGAATGCTTTACGGTAAATGTTTTTTATTTAGTTCCGCCTGCATGACCCCCATACTTTCTTAACAGGTTGGTTCTGAATTCTCTTCACACTCTGATACTGGCAATAGGCCTTGTCTAACTTGACAACATAATTAAACATTCTGAATGGTTCCTTGATTATTTCACACACACACACACACACACACACACACACACACACACACACACACACACACACACACACACACACACACACACACACACACACACACACACACACACACACACACACACACACACACACACACACGTGCAGGCTTTTAAATCACTCTTGAAAACCTACCTGTTCTCCTTGGCCTTCCCCCCTACTTAATCACCACTAGACCCCTGGCCCTTCTATCCTCTTTGTTTTACTGTGTCCTACCAGTTTTTATTGCTTCCATTGCTTTATTGTGTTTTTAATCTTATATCTTGCACCATATTGTTTTGTTTTTGTTGCTTTCATTGCTTTACTATGTTTTTAATCTTATACCTTGCATCACATTATTTTGTTTTTATCAACTTGCTTGTGAAGCACTTTGGTGCCAGCTGCCGCTGCCTGGAAATGTGCTATATAAATAAAACTGACTTGACTTGACAAACACAAACAAATAAACAAACATAGGAAAGTAATGTTCTGGTCAGTAAGGCTGTAACAACTAATAGACTAATCTACAATTATTCGATCATAAGAAATAGTTCATTATTTTTATAATGGATTAGTTGGTAGATGATGCACCTCTATGGCCTGTTGTGTGAAGGTTAGGGTTAGCAGTATCTCAGGAGGTAAACGGTACCCTATCCCCCCCCCTCACAGTGAGCTGTGGCGTTCCACAAGGAAGCATACTAGGACCGCTACTGTTCCTAATTTATGCAAATGACATGTCGTCAGCTTGTGACTGCAACTTGTTCTTGTTCGCAGACGACTCAGCCCTGCTGGTCTCTGACAAGAACAAGTTACAGGTTGAAAAAAACCTCAGCTCGGAACTAGGCAAAATCTGCATATGGCTTGCTGATAACAAACTATCATTACACATGGGCAAAACAGAGTCCATTCTCTTCGGTTCAAATAACAAACTCAGCAAGACCGACGGCTTCTCAGTTACAGTGGGTGACAATATTGTCACAAGGAAAGATGAAATTACCTACCTGGGCTCCATCCTAGAGGCTAATCTTTCCTGTGACAAAATGGCATCCAATGTAATAAAAAAAGTCAACCAACGAACTCGATTCTTGTACCGGATCTCCTCTCTGGTAAACAAGAACACCCTGAGGACTCTGGCAGGAGCACTCATACAAGGGTACTACGACTATGCTTGCACCTCATGGTACCAAAGCACCTCAAAGGCGCTAAAAACTAAATTACAAACATCTCAAAACAAACTGGTCAGACTACTGCTTGACCTTACTCCTAGAACCCACCTCACCCCTGCCCACTTTGACAACCTAGGATGGCTTAGAGTAGACGACAGAGTACAGCAACTTGCAATGGGCCTAGTCTACAAGATACACTACACGACCAAGGTACCCATGTACATGTCAAAATACTTCCCAAAGGTCAGTGAATACCACGATCACAACACCAGAGGGAGCTCCACAAATCATGTTAAACCCAGATTCGGCTCAAACAAGGGACTAAACACGTTTCGCAATTATGCCACATCAGACACGGTAGACTGCAATTCGAAACTGGCCCATGTAAATGTCCTAACCCAACCCCCTCCAATGTACAGTAAATGACCAAGTATGGTTGTCAATATTCCAATGTACAGTTTTGCTTGTACAGTTGTACAGTGTTCCCCCCCCCCACCCCTCCTTGGATTTTGACTAGTGTCTTAAAATAAGATTCTAAAGGAAAAAAATATCTGTATTTTGGAAATATTAATAAACTTCAGTAATTGTTTTCAATAAACAAGTGGCGATTACCGGGTTTCAAGACAATATCGATCATTAGGATTGCAAAATAAGTTCACACACACGGTTCAGCAGTGTTATGAAACATGTCCTGCAAGAGTGTTGAAAAAAACATTGATTTATAGTCTGATTTGTGTTATGCCACGCCCACCCTTAGCATCTGTAAATTAAAACGACGTAAATTAAAACCACACCTTCTGTGTGGGACTAGTTTCTAGTCTGACTGGTTATTGCTACTGAATTATGATGATGAAACAGTAGGAGAAGAATGAAAAGAATGCTTTACGGTAAATGTTTTTTATTTAGTTCCCGCCTGCATGACCCCCATACATTCTTAACCGCAGGTTGGTTCTGAATTCTCTTCACACCCTGATACTGGCAATAACTTATGTACATATACCGATATGCCCTAACATGTTACTTGTTTATTGCACAATGTTACTTGTTTATTGCACAATGTTGATTCTATTATATGTTATTTGCACATCGTTGCGGGCAAGACCACCCGCATTTCATTCTATACTTGTATGCCGTGACAAATAAATCTCTTGACTTGACTTGACTAGGCCTTGTCTAACTTGACAACATAATTAAACATTCTAAATGGTTCCTTGATTATTTCACACACACACACACACACACGTACGCACGCACGCACGCACGCACGCACGCACGCACGCACGCACGCACGCACGCACGCACGCACGCACGCACACACACACACACACACACACACACACACACACACACACACACACACACACACACACACACACACACACACACACACACACACACACACACACACACACACACACACACACACACACACACACACACACACACACACACACACACACACACACACACACACACACACACACACACACACACACACACACACACACACACACACACACACACACACACACACACACACACACAAACACAAACACAAACACAAACAAATAAACAAATAAACAAACATACGAAATCTACAATTTGATTTGATTTGATTTGATTTGAAGTCTTTATTTCGAACATGCAATGAATACAACAAACAATAACAAAAAAGAAAAACAACTCAATCTGCATGTTCGAAAAGGAGTAGGAAGAAGTATACACTTATTTAATCCTACCCCTTTTCCACTACTCAAATGAGTGTACAATTAATCGATCATAAGAAATAGTTCATTATTTTTATAATGGATTAGTTGGTAGATGGTGCACCTCTATGGCCTGTTGTGTGAAGGTTAGGGTTAGCAGTGTCTCAGGAGGTATAGTGGTCATCTGGTAATCTAAGGTAAGGGTTAGCAGTGTCTGGCTGACCCCACTAACACCAGATCAAGCTATCAGTATCAGCCCATCCGAATCCTTCTCTGTTTTCCGTGCGGACAGAACGGAGGAGTCTGGAAAGTCCAAAGGCGGGGGGGGGGGGGGGGGGGGTCTGCTTTCTCACCAACAACAAATGGTGCTGCAGCCCCAAGGGGATTAAGATCCTCTCCCGCTCCTGCTCGCTGGGTCTGGAACATCTGTCCATTTTATGTCGTTCGTTTTATCTACCCCCGGGAATTCACAGCCATCACCATCACAGCAGTCTACATTCCACCTCAAGCTGACACCGGCAGGGCAGTAGCGGACCTCCAGGACACGTTAAACCGGTATCAGATCAAACATGCAGACGCGGCCACGGTGGTGGCTGGCGATTTCAACAAAGCAAACCTAAAGAAGGTTATGCCGAACCTCTACCAGTACATTACATGCTCCACCAGGGGAGGGAAAACTTTGGACCATTGCTATACACCATTTAAGCAAGGGTACAAAGCGCTCCCGTTCCCTCCGTTTGGGAAGTCGGATCACGATGCCATTTTCCTGATGCCCGGATATAAACATGAGCATGTGAGGCTGTAGTGACGCGAGAAGTGACGCGGTGGTCCGAGCAATCAGAGGCCACATTACAGGACGCACTGGATGACGTCGACTGGGACATGTTCCAATCAAGTTCCAGTGACGTCAGTGAGTTCGCCGATACTAATGTTAGCTTTATAGCAACGCTGACGGTTCAGGTTTTTCCGAACCAGAAACCATGGGTTGATAACTCCATCCGAGTCGCCCTGAATGCTCACACCGCTGCTTACAACTCGGGCTGCGCATCTGGAAATATGGACGAGTACAAAGCAGCGGCATACAATATGCGCAGGGCGGTAAAGGGTGCAAAACAGAGATATGGGAGCAGGCTGGCACAGATGGACCATAACGACACCGGGGGCTTATGGCGGGGACTGCGGGCGATAACTGATTACAAGGTCAGCCCCTCCTCAATCGTGAGTGCTGATGCCTCCCTAGCGAACAAGCTCAACTACTTTTACGCAGGGTTTGGGTCCAGCAGTGGTGACGATAGCTCATCGGCTAGCGACATCACTGACACGCCGGCTACCCCGACGGGGGGGAGTTCCTCCGCTGGGTAAGAGCACACACTCTCGGTGACGGAGCACAGCGTGAGGAGAGCGTTTATAGGGGTGAACAGTAGGAAAGCTGCAGGCCCAGATGGGATAACAGGGCGAATACTTAAGTCTGGTGCTAACCAGCTAGCCCCAGTGTTCACCACTATATTCAACCTATCCCTGGCCGAGTCCATGGACCCTGCCTGCTTCAAGGTGTCCACTATAATCCCTGTACCAAAAAACTCCTCCCCAGCAGGCCTAAATGACTACAGACCGGTTTACCTCACCTCTGTGGTCATGAAATGCTTTGAGAGGTTGGTCAAGGATTTCATCTGTGCCTCCCTCCCTAGTACCATGGACCCATTGCAGTTTGCATAAAGGACAAACAGGTCCACTGACGACGCGGTCTCCCAGGTACTGCACAACACCCTTTCTCACCTTGACAATCAGAACTTTTTCTCCTTATTATTTTTCTATTTTTCTCACATCCCAATTTCATGTTTCCAATTCTTCCCTCCCCTGTCTTGAACGTTACTCGCATATGCCCCCCACTGGTCGGTTGTAGGGAGGATAGAAGCCTTGCAACACGTGTCCCCTCCGGTACACGAGGAGGCAGCCTGTCACATCTTTTCACCTGCCAGCGTGGACTCTTATTGGCGAGGTGTAACATGTTGGAGGCTAACACTACCCCCGCTATTTCCTGTCTCTGCTGTGCAGGCGTCCCCCAACCGACCTGTAGGAGTCGCTGTCCACAACGTCCAGATTACCACCCATCGACTTCCACCCGCTGACTCTGCCAATTGAGCCAGTATGACGGCTGGCCCAAGCCGGAGGCAATGCTGACACCCGGAGGTAATGAAATTCTTGTGTTTCGAGCTCAAACTCAACAGTACACAATTAACACATTCGGGGCCATTGGGATCCGTCTAATCCCACTCTATATGGCCAGCATATCAAAACAAACTTTCATTGTGCGTGAGGCTGTTTGTAGAGCTAAATCTATACTTTATATTATTGCTATCTGTCCATTCTCATTGTCAATTGACACTATAAACCAGGGGTCGGCAATTAGGTCTGGCCGCGGGCCAATTTTTCCCCAAGCCATTGAATGGCGGGCCAGGACCAAAAACAATGGCTAATTTAATATCATGATAGTGAAAAATGCAGCACCGCGGCGAGTGCATACACATGAACAGCAGATCAGTAGGATGGGCATTTGATGTTCATGCAGCACCACGGCGAGTGCATACACATGAACAGCAGAACAGAATGCATGAAAAGTAAACACGACTCACCATAACTGCCCTGGGCTTGTTCAGTCCTCCAAAATCCCTGCTAATGTTTGAAACATGTCAAATGTCCACTCGCCGCCCTCCAATTCCAGATTGCCGTTGAATGCAGCTACTTTATCTGCCAACTTGAACACAGTTGTCATCATTGCCTCGTTTGCTATCTTGTCGCCACATATTATGCAGAGAGGACCTCGGCACGCAAGAGTCACCTGTTGCGATAAACCCGTATTTTAAGTATGACTCCTGTTTATTAAAAGAAGCTTTATGTGTCTTGGAGGTCATAGGCTCCTCTTCTGGCTCATCAGTTGGTATTTCCCCGTTGCAAAGAAGCTATCCAAAGACGTTTGTTTTGGATTTTTTTAACACATTTTTGCTAACGTTAGTCGCTCGCATCCCGAATGCGGAAGTGAAAGTGCGTTGAATGGCGAGCCAGGACCAAAAACAATGGCTAATTTAATATAATGATAGTGAAAAATGCAGCACCGCGGCGAGTGCATACACATGAACAGCAGATCAGTAGGATGGGCATTTGATGTTCATGCAGCACCGCGGTGAGTGCATACACATGAACAGCAGAACAGAATGCATGAAAAGTAAACACGACTCACCATAACTGCCCTTGGCTTGTTCAGTCCTCCAAAATCCCTGCTAATGTTTGAAACATGTCAAATGTCCACTCGCCGCCCTCCAATTCCAGATTGGCGTTGAATGCAGCTACTTTATCTGCAAACTTGAACACAGTTGTCATCATTGCCTCGTTTGCTATCTTGTCGCCACATATTATGCAGAGAGGACCTCGGCACGCAAGAGTCACCTGTTGCGATAAACCCGTATTTTAAGTATGACTCCTGTTTATTAAAAGAAGCTTAATGTATCTTGGAGGTCGTAGGCTCCTCTTCTGGCTCATCAGTTGGTATTTCCCCGTTGCAAAGAAGCTATCCAAAGACGTTTGTTTTGGGTTTTTTTAACACATTTTTGCTAACGTTAGTCGCTCGCATCCCGAATGCGGAAGTGAAAGTGCGTTAGGGAAAATATACACGCGGTTCTCCCAGTCCACGTGACCATTTCTAGCATTTCAATTGGCTATAGTGACAGACATAGATATGATAAATAGATAGATACAGCTTCACAAAGACACTCTGGCGTCACAAGTGAATATTTCCCACGCGTAAAATAAATATCATATTCTCAAAATAAACTGACGGGGCCAGAAATGATTGCTGGCGGGCCAATTTCGGCCCGCGGGCCGCCTATTGCCGACCCCTGTCGTCCCTTCAATATGCCTTAAATAAATATTTTTTTCATCAATACGTTCCCATTTTATAGCATCGTGAATATGAACGTTATAGCAGAATGTTCTGGGGTATTTCCTGGAACACGAGTTATAGGGCGCTAAGCTAATAACGTTAAATCAAATGGCGTTTCGGCTATAGACAAGCTAGAGCTAAAACTCAAAATACATATTGTCGGTATCATGGTCCACCATGAATGCATGAAAGGGGGGGGGGGGGGGGCGGGGGACGTCGTAGCGTCAGTAGCCTTATTCGCTGACCGGGTGGATGGCTATGAGAGCAAGGCCCGATCGGGCTGTAATTGACGTCAAATCACTCTTACCTGTGGCCGGTTGGATCCCAAAAAGGATTTCCCAGTTATCGATCGCCATCTGGTAGATCCATATGTCCATTGGCTGATGATATATTCCTTTACTGCATACTGAATTCAGCGTCCCAAAAACTATTCCAGGCCATCGGCTACACGCATAGCTTTAGGCTAACAGAAAGGCCCATTCATACTAAAAAGAAAAAAAACACCGGTCTGTAACAGGGAACACTGCATTATCGAGACAGCGCCCCTATGAGGATCTGGCTGGTAATGCACTTTTCCGAATTCCAAGAGTAGGGTAAATCTGCAGTGCCGCAGGGTGACATTGAGTAGGATATTACAATGGAATAAAAGCCAAAACAACCTTGCCACGTATATACGTGGTTGGCCGTCAAGCGTTGAATCCGAAACACGTATATATACGTGGTTGGCCCCGAATGTGTTAAGAAACAACAATGAATACAAGAATGGTAACAATACGTACTAGTAGTAGTAAGATAAAATAAAATATAAAATGAGGTAAGATAAAATAAAATAGTCAATTATAAATTGTAATATATATCAGAGGGTTCTAATCTGCCAGGAGTGGTGGGCAGCATTCAGATAACGTCAGTAAGATTACGTGTTCTAGCGCTCTAACACTGTGTGGTGTTTGCGTCTGTGGAATCCGTTTTCACTGTTTACTAGAAGAGAAATTATACAATGAATGATCTTTTCAACCTGAGACTCATTGATCTGGTCTTGGCTCGTTTTCTGTGAAGAACATAACAAAAAATAACACATTTTCATTGAGTGCACACTGTGCACCTCCTACATATTTATATTACATTAGTGTTGAATGAATGAATGAATGAATGAAAACTTTATTTAACAGATTGCTGAATGGGTACAATACAGTACGGCTCAATACATACAATTGTTAAGGGGATGCAGACCTGAGAAAGACGTTAGTCTTGTTTCCATCAGGGTCCCCCATTTTCAATTCATATAGGTCCACTGGACCAGGTCCACTGGACCAGAAAGTGTGTCAATTGTAGGTGAAAACAAGTAAATATTGTACGAATGAAACAAAAAGGTTTACTGTGTACCTTCACCATCTGCCTCCACTGTGTTTCATTGATATGTATTGAAGATAAACACGATTTATAACAGTAATGTCTTCATTATAATTAATAAAACATTTCCCCCCGACATTTTATCACACAAAACGAATAGTATTGATATATGTGATCTAGCAGAGTAAATGGCCAATATGAACCATAATATGCTGTCGATATTGCTTGTAATTGAGCAAACACCACACAAGGGTTAAAGGAGAACACTGTAACGTTTTAGAATGAAGGCTTCGACACATTGATTCCAGTTTGACTCTTTATGAACGTTTTCAAGCTTACAGACACATTCCTGCTGTTATGGCTAGAACCATATCTATAGAACACATCTATGGCTAGAACTACCACAATGACAAATACTCCCGCTGCTTCTCCGTAGTGCACTGACAAGATCACCCGAGTGTCTTGCTCTTGAGGAGTAAAACAACTGTTCTAAGCAGCAGGGTCTGCTTTTGTCATCATCCCTGCTGTGTCAAAACTCCACTTTTGTACAGCTCTTTTTCTTTGCTTCGTGGGATTGCTTTAACCAGAATTGTCTTTTTATTTATTTATTTATTTATTTATTTATTTATTTATTTATTTATTTATTTATTTATTTATTTATTTATTTATTTATTTATTTATTTATTTATTTATTTATTTATTTATTTATTTATTTATTTATTTATTTATTTATTTATTTATTTATTTATTTATTTATTTATTTATTTATTTATTTATACATTTGGAATAGTAAAGTGAATCGTGTGCACAAGTATATCTTCTTTGGATTCTGCTTTTATTTGTAAAACACTACCAACCTCCTTCCTACCAACCTCCTCCACAGTTTCTTTGTCAAATGTATATACTCTCTTTTTTAGACTCTTCTTGTATCAAAAACAGTACTGCAAATCTGGTATGTCATAAATATAGATGTAAGCAGTACTGTCTATCTGTATGTCATGTATGTCACATGTATGTCATGATGAATTGAAAATGGGGGACCCTGATGTAAACAAGACGAAAGTCTTTCTCTGGTCTGCATCCCCCTAACAACTGGGTGTATTGTGGGTGAGCCGTACTGTATTGTACCCATTCTGCAATCTGTTAATAACGCCCTCAATCAATCAATCAATCAATCAATCAATCAATCAATCAATCAATCAATCAAAACACATAACGTTGTATTTTGAAAAGCCATACACCCTATAGAATGAATGAATGAATGAAAACTTTATTTAACAGATTGCAGAATGGGTACAACACAGTACGGCTCAATACATACAATTGTTAAGGGGATGCAGACCCGAGAAAGACGTTTGTCTTGTTTCCATCAGGGTCCCCCATTTTCAATTCATATAGACATTTATGACATACACAACATACATGACATTTATGGCATAGGGACATATAGGTATTTAGTACTGATACATTTGTGACATAGGCGGTATTCAAATATACAGTACTGTTACCCCTAGATCCTGACAGAGTATATACATATGATGGGGAGGGGACTGTACATTAGGAGGGGGTGGGTGGGTGGGAGGGAAATATACATACGGCGGGGAGGGAATATATACATGCGGTGGGGAGGAGACTGTCTATTAGGAGGTGGTGGGGGTTTTGGGCATTTACGGTGGCCAGTTTCGAATTGCAGCCTCCCGTAGGTGCTCTTTAAGGGCGGTTTTGAATGTGGGCAGGGATTCACATTCCTTTACAGCTTTGGGTAGGGCGTTCCACATTGTTGTGGCATAATTGCGAAACGTGTTTAGTCCCTTGTTTGAGCCGAATCTGGGTTTAACATGATTTGTTGAGCTTCCTCTGGTGTAGTGGTTGTGGTATTCACTGACCTTTGGGAAGTATTTTGACATGTACATGGGCACCCCGGTCGTATTGTGTATCTTGTAGACCAGGCCCATTGCAAGTTGCTGTACTCTGTCGTCTACTCTAAGCCATCCTAGGTTGGCAAAGTGGGCAGGGGTGAGGTGGGTTCTGGGGTTCAGGTCAAGTAGTAGTCTGACCAGTTTGTTTTGTGATGTTTGTAATTTTGTTTTAAGCGCCTTTGAGGTGCTTTGGTACCATGAGGTGCATGCATAGTCATAGTACCCTTGAATGAGTGCTCCTGCCAGAGTCTTCAGGGTATTCTTGTTTACCAGAGAGGAGATCCGGTACAAGAATCTAGTTCGTTGGTTGACTTTTTTTATTACATTGGATGCCATTTTGTCACAGGAAAGATTTGCCTCTAGGATAGAACCCAGGTAGGTAATTTCGTCTTTCCTTGTGACAATATTGTCACCCACTGTAACTGAGAATCCGTCGGTCTTGCTGAGTTTGTTATTTGAACCGAAGAGAATGGACTCTGTTTTGCCCATGTGTAATGATAGTTTGTTATCAGCGAGCCATATGCAGATTTTGCCTAGTTCCATGCTGAGGGTTTTTTCAACCTGCAATTTGTTCTTGTCAGAGACCAGCAGGGCTGAGTCGTCCGCAAACAGGAACAAGTTGCAGTCACAGGCTGACGACATGTCATTTGCATAAATTAGGAAGAGTAGCGGTCCTAGTATGCTTCCTTGTGGAACACCACAGCTCACTGTGAGGGGGGGGGATAGAGTACCGTTTACCTCTACCATCTGTTCTCTCCCCTCCAGGTAGGATTGCATCCAGCTCACTGATAGGCTATCAAAACCAATTGCTTTTAGCTTGTCCATTAGAATGGAGTGATTGACAGTGTCGAAGGCCTTTTGTAGGTCCAGCATGACCATGCCGCAGTATTTGCCAGCGTCCACCTCTTGTTTGATGTGGTCGTTCAAATAGAGGAGGCATGTGTCAGTGGAGTGGGACGTTCTGAAGCCAGATTGGAATTCGTAGATTAGGTTTTTTTCCCGCCAGGTACTTTTTGACCTGTTCGTAGACCATGGACATTACAAACACCACACATGGGTTAAAGGAGAACACCACACAGGGGTTAAAGGAGAACACCACACAAGGGTTACAGGAGAACACCACACAAGGGTTAAAGGAGAACACCACACAAGGGTTAAAGGAGAACACCACACAAGGGTTAAAGGAGAACACCACACAGGGGTTAAAGGAGAACACCACACAATGGGTTAAAGGAGAACACCACACAAGGGTTAAAGGAGAACACCACACAAGGGTTAAAGGAGAACACCACACAAGGGTTAAAGGAGAACACCACACAAGGGTTAAAGGAGAACACCACACACGGGTTAAAGGAGAACACCACACAAGGGGTAAATGAGAACACCACACAAGGGTTACAGGAGAACACCACACAAGGGTTAAAGGAGAACACCACACAAGGGTTAAAGGAGAACACCACACAAGGGGTAAATGAGAACACCACACAATGGTTAAAGGAGAACACCACACAAGGGTTAAAGGAGAACACCACACAAGGGTTAAAGGAGAACACCACACAAGGGTTAAAGGAGAACACCACACAAGGGTTAAAGGAGAACACCACACAAGGGTTAAAGGAGAACACCACACAATGGTTAAAGGAGAACACCACACAAGGGTTAAAGGAGAACACCACACAAGGGTTACAGGAGAACACCACACAGGGGTTAAATGAGAACACCACACAAGGGTTACAGGAGAACACCACACAGGGGTTAAAGGAGAACACCACACAAGGGTTAAAGGAGAACACCACACAAGGGTTAAAGGAGAACACCACACAAGGGTTAAAGGAGAACACCACACAATGGTTAAAGGAGAACACCACACAAGGGTTAAAGGAGAACACCACACAAGGGTTAAAGGAGAACACCACACAAGGGGTAAATGAGAACACCACACAAGGGTTACAGGAGAACACCACACAAGGGGTAAATGAGAACACCACACAAGGGTTACAGGAGAACACCACACAAGGGTTAAATGAGAACACCACACAAGGGTTATAAACTTATAATATACAGTAAGTGCTGCTTGGATGTACTGCAGCGTTTCAGTTTGGCCAACTGTGTAACCAGGGAGCGATCGAGCCAACGCATGACACAGCCATGTACCGGTAACATGCAACACCTCACGTTCCATTCCAGTCCATCAAATGTAATGGTGCACTTTAATATGTTTTTATTCAATGATTTATTCTTTTTATTTTGTTTTACTTTTTTTGTTCACCGATAATAAAATTGAGATTTCCTAAAGGAAAATGACTCTTTTATATTTTCAGGGACCAGGTGGGTCTGTATAGGACCGTCTAGCAGTAGTTTATTGATACACTGCTGTTAATGTGTTCAGAACAGCTGCAAAATGATATTTCCATTCCAGCCAGAACGCTGAACATGCACTGCTCATAGCCACCTGCTATCTTCTCATGCCTACACCACTGTACTGACCCATTAGTCTAAAATAACCTCTACTGTATCTGCATACATAGGGCTGGTAAGATTACTTTCAAAATGTTATCCCATTAGGGATGACCGATGATCCACTTCGAATTGTAATCAGTAATGTTATCCAATTTGATTAGGATACTTCTGTGTAACCTTGCCTCCATAGAATATGTTGTAATTTGTGTAAATACTAACCTTTGTACTGACTTTTACTAGGATGCATTCTGCTACTAAGGAATCTACCTTGCTTATATTACTTACCTACTATGCTAATATTCACTCAAGTCTGTAGCACCCGGAGGGGAGAATTGGAAACACGAAATTGGGATGGGAGAAAAATAGAAAATAAGGAGAAAAAGTGGATCAAAAAAGTCTGTAGCACCCAATATCAACACTGTGATGAATAATCTTACTTACCCTTAGCTAGAGTTGTACCCTTCCTGCTGACTTATTGTACAGAACTTGTAAGTCGCTTTGGATAAAAGCGTCAGCTAAATGACTAAATGTAAATGTAATTTTAGTGTCGTTGTTGTAAATATTTACAACTTGTAGATGTTCACAACACCACCATTATTGTTCATTATTTCCAAGTTGTGCATTTTAATTTTAGAGACAAAAATCTCACACATCCTACATTGTTTTAGGTAGGATACTGTAACGTTTGGGCCTTTTTCTCTCACTTAGGAGTAAAAGTCCTAGCGCCACCTGGAGTATTTCACCCATTACAGTCTAATTGTCCACCGTTGACTAAAAACACACTTCAATCAATATCTGAAATAAAAAATTTAATAAAAAAAGAACACTAACTGTCTTTTACTATTATGTACTGTACTTTGCTACTATGTCTACGCTACTATCTACTATGCCTATACTACTACCTACTATGCTAATGTGTCTATACTACTATGCACTCAGTGTAGCAGTCAAGTTCAACACTGTTTGATGAACAGTGTTACTTAGCTATCAGAGTTGTACCCTTCCTGCTGACTTGTTGTACAGAACTTGTGAGTCGCTTTGGATAAAAGCGTCAGCTAAATGTAAATGCAAATGCTAATAAAAATCGAAATGTTCTTTGAATCTATAACTATATTTATGTATCCCATCATTGACCAAATCATGCTATTGCACCATGTTTACCTGAATTGAACTCATACTTCACATGCACCCCCCCCCCCCCCCTCCTCACCCCTCTTCCCCTCCTCCCAGCCTGTCCCAGTTTGAAGCATTCACACGCTACTGACTACAGGTAAATAGAAACCCCACTAGAGACCCTGGGGTCAGACCTGTTCTTTGGGATCCACCCAGCCAGGCCACTGTGCTCTCTCTAAAGGCCGCCTCTACGACCAGACTGTCACTAGGATCCACCCAGCCAGGCCACTGGGCTCTCTCTAAAGGCTGTATCTACGCCCAGACTGTCACTAGGATCCACCCAGACAGGCCTCTGTGCTCTCTCTAAACTCTAAAGGCTGCCTCTACACACAGACCCTCACCAGAGTGGAATAGACTCAGATCAGAAACAGGTAGCTATGAATCTTATAGATTCAGACCAGGGAGAATTTACTATTATGATAATTACATTTGTAATGTGGAGTAAAACTTTCTTATTCCAACTTAGCCATTCGGTTCACTCTAACTAAATTATTTAGTTTGTCAGCCTCATGCTTATATAGGGTGATGACTGACTTTTGATGTTCTGCAGATGATGTTTATCTTCTGTTATAATTAATAAAATAATCAGCAGGGTCAAATGTTTGCAACAATAAGGCTAATTTGTAAAAAAGAAAAATGTAACTTGCTTTGTGAAATTACTTGCTGTTAATGGTTAATGCAAAAAAAATGCTTTTGATGCCAAAATGTTTTGTTATTTTCAAGGTCTTGTCTGAGCAATACTCCTAATATTAGTATTCATACACTTCAGGGTTCTCACATTGAAATTGTAGAATATTATAAATACTTAGGAATTTGGTTTGATAATAGGCTCTCTTTTTACATCCATGTGGAACACCTGTCTAAAAGGTTTAAAGTTAAAATTGGATTCTTGTATAGAAACCATCATAGAAACCAAATCATGTTTTACAGATGGCAGAGGACCATTGTACAATCAACAATTATGGTGACATTCTGCACATGCATGCCTCTCCCTCCCCCTTAAAACCCTTGCTGTGTATCATAGCACACTGCGTTTTATCACTGGATAATAGCGATACATTTCTCACACACAAAAGTGGGATGGCCTTCTTTAAAAAGGACACTTCACCAAAGAATATGTTGATTCATTGTTACATCCAAAAGCTCTAAACAGTTTTGCTTACATTAATTTAGTTAGTTGTTTGAAGTTTGAAGTGTTGTTTGACATGTACTCATTTGTCCAATATGTTTATATGTCTAATGTCCAATATGTTTTTACATGTCTATTGTACAGGTCTCAAGGGATTCACCTGTTTAAATAAAGAATACATTTTGCATGTATATTTACTGTTGGTTGGTCAGCTGAGCAAACAGAAAGGATTCAGGACCTGTTTAAGTTACAGGCTGGCAGAGAATATAGTAGTGGAATACAGAGTGACCGAGCTTATCTCAGTCATCAAAGAGAAGCCGTCTATTCTCGGTCCTCGCTCCACAATGGTGGAACAAACTTTCCACCACAGTCAGGACAGCCGAAACACAACCAACTGTCTTCTACTATCATGCACTCTTCCACTAAATAATTGTCCTTGTCTATATTACTACCTACTATACTAATGTGTCTCTACTACTATGCACTCAACGCTGCAGCACTCAAGTTTCAGCATTGTTTGATGAACATTGTTACTCAGCTGATAGAGTTGTACCCTTCCTGCTGACTTGTCATACAGAACTTGTACGTCACTCTGGATAAAAGCGCCAGCTAAATGACTGAATGTAAATGTTGGTAAAAGTTACATACTTTATGTCAACAGCCATACAGACATAGCTAAAGGCTACATGGAAGCCTTTGTTGCTACTTGACTCTTCTCATCACAATCACTGTACAACTGTTGGCAGGGGTGGAGCTTTCATCATCATTTGAAATAGTCTAAATAATCAAGACGTAAAAAGGTAACATTTTACAATGTGGATAAACACTATACGCTGCACAGGCAAAGTGAGTTTTTGTTACAGTCAGCCAGGTAGAGTCGAGTCAACCCACTCCTTCTCCCCCAGTAGAAGTGAGATAAGGAACCCTGAGAGGAATCGGAGTGATTCAAATTCAAATGCACTCATATTCAACAATCTACACATCTCAAAAAGAAAAAAATACATTTGGCATTTACACCCTGCATGTGACGGTTAAGGTTCTTTATCTGCACCTGTAGCTGACTTGGCATTTGACGCTTGACCCCAACATTTGACCCATGCCCCATTCATTGTCTATGGAATTGCCCCAGCTTTTACATCCAGGTGATTTCTGGCTGGTGCATATTCACAAAACGGTGGCACGTTTAACCTTTGCTCTGAGATGCATTTAGCCAGTGATTTACAATGAATAATGAGACAGAGACTAGACAGAGACTAGACAGAGACTAGACAGAGACTAGAAAGAGACTAGACAGAGACTCGCGACTTGGCAAGGAAGTGAATGAATGAAGAATGTATTTTACAAAGCAATGTACAGTAGGACATTTATAAAAAGAAGAAGAAAAGTCACACCCTATCTCCCTCCTGCGACCTAACCCTTGACCTCTCACCCCAGGATGCGTGTGGTCTGTGCCCTGGGCCTGTTCCTGGCCGTGCTGCAGCTGGGGAGCTCTCTGCTCCTGGGCGCCTTCAACATCAAGTCCTTTGGAGACAAGAAGTCCTCCAACGCCACTCTGATGGACATCATTAGCACGGTCTGACACTAAAGCACTGGCGTGCCCACATGAAAGTGAACAAAACTCACTGATATGAGTTACCACAAAAGAACGAAAGAAACAAACGCAAATAGTGTTTTTAAGAGTCTCTGATCTTGTCTGACAGTGACATTTCATCTGATTTGAGTTAACATTATAGCGGATTGAAAAGGAAGTCGTCGTTTCTTCATTTATTTCGTTTGACTGTATTGTATTGTATCCTCTTTGTCTGTTTGAAGATTGTCCATCGCTATGACATCATACTGATCCAGGAAGTGAGAGACCATGACCTGTCTGCAACCAAAAGGCTCATGGAGCGCGTCAACCAGTAAGATAACACCTTTTTTTAAATAGTTACACAATGTTACGATGATATTTTCTTTATATAATTGAACTGGACTCTGTATGTCATTGTGCCGTCGACCTTATTTAGTTTTATGTACCAACCTGAGTGCAGCTGCAGCAGAAAAAGGTCTCTGAATACATGACTACATCCTATATTTATGTGCCTTGCCTGTTCGTAATTCACGAGGACACAACTCAATCATTCAAACGTGTGTGTGTGTGTGTGTGTGTGTGTGTGTGTGTGTGTGTGTGTGTGTGTGTGTGTGTGTGTGTGTGTGTGTGTGTGTGTGTGTGTGTGTGCGCGCGTGTGTGCGCGCGTGTGTGCGCGTGCGTGCGTGCGTGCGTGCGTGCGTGCGTGCGTGCGTGCGTGCGTGCGTGTGTGTGTGTGTGTGTGTGCGTGTGTGTGTGTATTCCTCCCCAGAGGGTCTTCTCAGTTCACTTACCGCCACATTGTCAGTGAGCCTCTGGGTCGCAGCACCTACAAGGAGAGATACCTCTTTCTCTACAGGTATATTCACACAGCCACCATCAAATATATACAACATGTTCTGCCGTTGCTAGAGCAAACAGAAAAATGATAAAGATAGGTCTTTGATCACATTTAA
>NC_140178.1:19994674-20027174 GCF_963971535.1 Notolepis coatsorum
CGTCACCAATGCAAGAGGCTGCGGTCTCGACTCCCGGAGAGTCAGCATTGCCTTGGCTTGGGCTGATTGCTATACTAACTCGTTTGGCTGAGTTAGGGGGAGGGGAGCCGTGGGTGGGTCCTGGGCGTTGTGGACAGCGACCCCTACAGTTCGGTCGGGGCGCCTGCTCAGCGAAGGTAGGATCTGGTGAGAGGTAGTGCGGCCTCCCACACGTTACACTCTCCCAGTGAGAATCTGCGCGGCCAGGCTGGCTGCCGGCTGGCTGCACATGCGTCGGAGGAAAGCATGTGACAGTCTCCGGCCTCTCGGACCAACAGTAGGGGAAAGTGCGCAACAACCAGGAAGGGGGTTGGGAATTGGCATAACGACTAACAGTGGGATGGGAGAAAAATCGGAAAAAGAAAAAAAAAAAAATCCAGAGGGGTTAATGTTGCGCGCGTTGTAGGGGAATTGACGTTCTTCTTTGGATTTGGACCCCTCGGGAGAATTGATTCCCGCTGCACCACAAAAGAGTCCGAGCGAGTGGTGTCGCGCGTTTCCTTCTACTCACCCAGGTATAAGATATTCCTTTATTGATCCCCTTGGGGAAATTCAGGCATCATAGCAGCATGGGGGGAGGGGGGGAGGGGTACAGGTAGTAAAACAACACAGTATACAGGTAGTAAAAGACAACACAGGCAGTGTAAACAATTTGATCAATATGGTCAATATAATTTACTATCTGACTAGCTGAGGAATATTCACATTATTCACAGTGTCACATAAGGTGCAGTATGCATGAGGTAGTGTTATAATTTACTATCTACTGAGTATACATTAATCAAAGTACCAGGGTAGTGTAGGTTGTCCCCCTTGGGTTCCTATAAGTCCCAGGTCAATGTCTGGTAGCAGTCGCTGTCGCTGCCCCCTGTTGTGGAGCCTGGAGGCTGCTAGTCGCTGCCCACTGTTGTGGAGCCTGATGGCCGCTGGTATGAAGGACTGTCCGAGGCGGTTAGTTGAGTGTCGGGGGGGAATGAGTCTGTGGCTGAACGAGCTTCTCATCTTGACTAGCTCGTCGTAGAGGGGGTGGTAGGGGTTCTCCATGATGGCATCCAGCTTCCTTATCATCCCCCTCTCTACCATCACCTCAAGTCTAGGTAGCTCGACTCCCACCACGGAGCTAGCCTTCCTCACCAGCTTGTTGAGCTTGTTGGTGTCCCTTGAGTTGATGTAGCCTCCCCAGCATGCCACAGCATAGAAGAGGATGCTGGCCACAACAGACTGGTAAAAAGACTGCAGCAGTTTGTTGCACACATTGAAGGACCTGAGTCTCCTCAGGAAGAACAGCCTGCTCTGTCCCTTCCTGTAGAGGGCCTCTGTGTTGTCCGACCAGTCCAGTTTATTGTTCAGGTGTACCCCAAGGAACTTGTATGAGTCCACCATCTCCACATCCACCCCTCGGATGGAGATGGGAATCGGGGGGGGCCTCTTCTTGCCCCTCCGGAAGTCCACCACCAGCTCCTTGGTCTTACTGGTGTTGAGTTGGAGGTGGTTGCTGTCGCTCCACCCCACGAAGCTCTCCACCAGGGCTCTGTACTCCTCCTCATCATCGTCGGTGATGTAGCTTACGATGGAGGAGTCGTCTGAGAACTTCTGCAGGTGGCACCCGCTGGAGTTGCGGCAGAAGTCTGAGGTGTAGAGGGTGAAGAGGAAGGGTGACAGCACAGTTCCCTGGGGGGCGCCGGTGTTGCTCACCAGTACGTCAGACTGACTGTCCTTTAGTCTGACGTACTGTGGCCTCTCAGTGAGATAGTCCTTGATCCAGGCCACCAAGCCGTGCTCCAGCTGCATCGCAGAGAGCTTCTCCGCTAGCAGTGACGGCTGGATGGTGTTGAAGGCGCTGGAGAAATCAAAGAACATAATCCTCACTGAGCTGCGCGGCTTCTCCAGGTGCGTGTACGCTCTGTGGAGCATGTAGATGATGGCATCCTCCACCCCGATGTTTGCCTGGTATGCAAACTGCAGGGGGTCGAGGGAGTCACGCACCAGGGGCTTGAGGTGTTGCAGGACCAGTCTCTCAAACGTCTTCATGACGTGTGACGTCAGAGCGACTGGCCTGTAGTCGTTGAGGGTGCTGGGACGTCCCTTCTTGGGCACCGGGACAATGCAGGAGGTCTTCCAGAGCTGGGGCACCCTCTCCAGCCTCAGGGAGAGGTTGAAAAGATGCTGGAGCGGTGCTGCCAGCTGCTCTGCACATACCTTGAGCACCCTGGGATTGGTGTTGTCCGGTCCTCTGGCCTTGTTTACATTAATTCTGGAGAGCTGCCTACTGACCTGACTGGTTGTGATCGTCAGGGTTGGGGGTGGTGGGCAGTCTGCTGGTGTTGGGGGTGGGGTGCCGTTGCTGATGGGTGTGGGTGGGTGGGGGGTGGGGGGGCTGCTTTGTAGGTGTGATCTGGTGCTGGTGTCGATGGGTGGGGGGAGGGGTGTGGGGAGGCCACTCTGGTCAAAGCGGTTGAAAAACGAGTTGAACTCGTTTGCACGCTCTGGCGGGCCCTCAACAGCTGTGCCCTGCTGTTTGAAACCAGTGATCTTCCTGACCCCCGCCCACACCTCCCTGGTGTTGTTGGCCTGTAGTCTGCCCTCCAGCCTGTCCTTGTAGCTGACCTTGGCTGCCCTTAGCTCTTTTTTGAGCTCCCTTTGGACAGCCCTGGCCTGCTCAGTGTCCCCTGCCATGAAGGCCCTCTTTTTCCTGTTTAGCAGGTGTTTAATGTCCTTGCTAATCCAGGGTTTATTGTTTGAAAAGCAGCGTACCTTCTTTGTGGGTACGATGCTCTCCTCACAGAACCTGATGTAGTCTGTGATGCAGTGGGATAGTCCATCAATGTCATCACCATGGGCCCTCTCAAACATGTCCCAGTCTGTCGACCTGAAACACTCCTGTAGCTCCTCCGCGACGTCGTCAGACCACTGTGGGACAGACATGGTGGTCGGAGGCTGTCTCTTAATGAGAGGCGTGTATGTGGATACAAGCCTCACAAGGTTGTGGTCTGACTGGCCGAGGGGGGGCGGTGTGTGTAGTCTGACGTCACTTTGGACCGCCCGCGAGGTCCACTCGTATAGGGATTTATCATTGGGGAAATGGATTATCGGTTATTGTAACAATCCTGCCTCATAGACATTGGCAAGCTTTCCATTTTTGCACAAAATGAGTTCCCTTCTATCACTAACATTATTGTTTAAGCATTTTTGGTTGAAATAAAATTCGACGATTTTTCTTTTACGATTAATTGTGAAGCGCTTTGGAGAAAAGCTGCTATATAAATGCACCATTTACCATTTATATAAATGCACCATTTACAAACATGGTGATAATGCATAATGAGGCTAACACTACAGGTTCAGAAATCATCTGCCGCTACTACGACAGGTAGACACACAGACACTTACATAAGTGGAAAAGCACATGCTAAGTACATATGAAAACATACATATGATACACACACACACACACACACACACACACACACACACACACACACACACACACACAGAAAAACACACCTAGTGTACCTATTACAGCAGAAACTGAACGGAATCTTGCTACCACAGCCACAAACACACACACACACACACACACACACACACACACACACACACACACACACACACACACACACACACACACACACACACACACACACACAGACTCACATTCTCTCCCTCCATCTCTGTAGGGTCGTGGCCACCCGTGACATGATGAAAGGAGTGCTGTCGGACAGCGCTGAGGTCTATGACTACATGACAGAGCTGGGCCTCAGTCACAGTCTGGTGAGAATCCTCATTCATGTAACCATCCACATACTACGCTCCCTGCAGTGTATCATTGTTCTTGTCTTTATTGAGACTGGAAAGGCTGAGAGAGACAGGAGAGAAGGATCTGGCAGGTTTCAAGCCTATATATTTTATATTTACAGCATATATATATATATTTGTCTGAATATACCTGCATATAATCCCTCCTACTTTTTATATTTTATTTGATCTTACTACTACTACTACTACTACTACTTATTGTTACCATTCTTGTATTCATTGTTGTTTCATAATTGTGCACTGTTGAATCTGAGCTCGAAACACAAACATGTCATTACCTGCAATGCTGCTGTATTGTTGTCCCACGCGTTACTCCTCGCCACTGAGAGATCGAGCTGCGCAGGTGAAAAGATGCGACTGCTGTTACCTCAAGTACCGGAGGGGACTTCTTGTGCTATGTATGACTTAGTCCACATTGCAGCCGGCTTGTGGGAGGCAAGAAACAGCGTCCGTGACAGGGGAGGGTTGAATTGGATGATACGAAAATTGGGATGGGAGAAAATATAGAAAAATGGGAGAAAAAGTGGATAAAAAAAAAAAAAAAAATCAGCAGGAAGGGTACATCTCTGGCAGCTAAGGGTCTGTGGTATTGTTTATCAAATAGTGTCAAACCTGAGTGTTACACTCTGAGTGCATAGTAGTATAGACATATTAGCATGATAGGTAGTAGTATAGGGATAGTGGCATAGTAGTACATAATAGTGAAAGACAGTAAGACGTTTTTTCAAATATTGTTTGAAGAGGTATGTTTTTAGTCAAAGGCGGAAAATTAGGTGATGTCTTAGGTTGGATCCTTCCTCTGAAAACATGCCTGTCGTCGTTGGCCGCTACAACAGCATACACCTTAAGTTCCTAGCTCTAATCACTAATGTGAGTCACTTGTGTGGTCAACTGCTGGGGTTTGTTGAGGGGTTGAAAGGTTGGTTCACGGTGAATCATTCCAAAAGGGTAAGTTTATTTTATTCAACCGCTATGGTCTGTCGCCACTGGATCACCCAGACCCAGTTTAGCAGAACAATGGAAGTGAAACCAAGTCAGGAAACGCCCCAGTTTCAGCCAGTTCAAAAGCTATCAGAATTAAACCAGTTCAAATCAAATCCTGTAGATATAACATATAACAATTGCCTGAAGGTGTGTGTGGGGGTGTGTGTGTGTGTGTGGGGGGGGGGGGGGGGGTATTTATGTCCTCTCCTCTGTTCCATCAACCCATTGTCCAAATAAGTTCTTAGGAGTGAAATGTTTTTGCACCAGATCCAATCAGAGTACAGTAAAAGATAGAGAATATATACGTATACATATTTTAAGTTTGACATGCCTATTACAATCTCTCTCTCTCTCTCTCTCTCTCTCTCTCTCTCTCTCTCTCTCTCTCTCTCTCTCTCTCTCTCTCTCTCTCTCTCTCTCTCTCTCTCTCTCAGGCATTGGCTGTCAGTGACCATTACCCAGTGGAGGTGAAACTGATTGGTCATGCCTGAGCCCGCCCACATGAAGTGCCCACAGAATCCAAACATCTAATCAACAGCCTCTTTTCTCTATTCTGTGCAGAACATCAATTACACAATAAATTGCACAACTATAATAAAAATACAAGTTCATTGTTATTTTTACTGTTTGGATTAAAGTAGGGCTGGGCGATCACAATATTTTATTTTGTATTTATTTTACAATATATATATCACGATAACGGCTTAGCTATGGAAACTATAATCCAATCGATGTTAACTTCACTATATTGGACAGCAGAGTAATATAGTATTTAGGTGTGTGTATATCTTTATATTGTTTATTTTTTTATGTTTTTAAAATCCTCCTCCACTCCAGGCTTATGACAACACAAACATTTATTCTTAAAATATTTTATTATTATTTTAACTATCAATACAGATATATGAAGGATTCTACCGAATGGGTGCCCATTTCCATCCCCGGGACATTACATGTATAAATATGCATGCAAATTAACTGTGAAATACATTTGATTATTAAGCAGAGTGTCCTGCACATTAGTCCAATTGCAAATTTAAGAAATATAATTTAAAACATTAAAATAATCTCATAATTTCTGGCCTGTCCCACTCCCCAGCCTCTAACTCTACACTTCACCATGAAATATAATCATTAAAATCCTTCAGAAATCCTATTCCTTTTGCATTTTTGTGACTCCATATCTCCATATCTGCTTTGCATAAATTGTATTCACAAAAAGTCCATACAATTTTAGTTAAAATATACCTTTTAGTCGTGTCCCCAGGTCTGTTACCATGACACATTCTTCCCTCTGGAATAAATGGAACACACCCTAAATCACATGTTCAACAGGAACTGAAGACCATGGGAAGACCAAAAGTCTCTCATTTACTTTTCTTTTCATCTAATGATATTTTATCTCTGACTGAGGGGGTTATTAATGGCGTTTGACCCGCTAACACTGCCAATTGTGTTAGTAGGCACGACTGACAGCTGGATTCGATCCCAAAGTCGCTGTGGTGGTAGGCGAGTGCTTAGTCCACTGCGCTACCCAGTCGCCCCTAACTTAGAATCTTTCTGTCTGCCGGGCGGCTTCTCCACTCCACGGTCTGTCTCCTCGCCCCTGATATCAGTTGTGTTCAGTTGCTCTATCTTTAATCTTTCAAAATGTTCAGTTGCTATCGCATGCACTCATCTGTGTTTCACTACACACATGAGTGCATGCTTACCAACTGTTCGCCTGTTTTTACTGCAACACTACTATCACCAACATCTAAGAAGGGAGATCCCCCCTTGAATGGCCCTTCTAAGGTTTCTCTCCTCCACATTGCCTGTGGTGAATTCTTTCCTATTACTAGGTTTTAGTGAGTTTTTCCTTACCTTCGCGTGGGGTATGTCTGGGAGTGTTGCATTTATTTTGCATTTATTTAAAGAATTTTGGACCTTATGGTGTTCTTGTTTTGTTCTTGACTTATTGTGATGTTTCTTCTTGACTTGTTTATAGAAGACGTGTACGGCCCATGGGGACATTAACGTGTGTTGTTGGGCCTTACAAATAAATGTTATTTGATTTGATATCAGAGAGTGCACGTGTGTCTACTCCCGTGCCCCCTATTTCCTCACTTTCCTCAAAACGTGCACCCCGTCGTGATTGGCTAGCTGGTCCTGATGGGCAACTTTTTTTATTTGCATAATTAGCACACATTTGCATAATCGCCTAAATGGCCAAATCTCAGAAACTACTTGATCAATTTCAACAATGTTGGAGTTGTTTTGGGGGTTATTCGGGATACTGAATCCAGTTATTATACCTAAGAGAAGAAAAAAGTTTTAAAATTGCAATATTTACTGGAATTTACCAAATTTTTGTGACATTTTTTATGAATTTTCTGTTTATAAATGTTTCAGAAGATGCCGAATTTATAGATAATTTTCATGGAATGTTCAATTGTAAACAGAATGATAATAATAATAATAACTTTAATTTGTAGAGCGCCTAATAGACCACTACACTTCCGTGTTACATTGAAATTGGGGAGGAGATTGCGGGGGGAGCAAATTAATGAATGTGGATGAGAGCCGTGATGTAAGTGGTTGCGTTCCTAATCGATCAAAACTAAATCGTCCGAGAAAAAGCCCATTTTAAGCACCTATTCCCCATGCACATGCGCAGATTGCCCACGGATTGTGACGCCACGCACACCCGCCCTGGACTGTTCCATCAGAGGGGCGAGCTTCGGTGGCCAGTGTCCTTTCAGCCGAACAGGATAATGAAACAATGATCCTACTAAATGGCCAGACGCGTCTTATGGCGACATCTACAATTACCTCATTGAGTCTCCAGGTAGACTAATGTTTATATTTAAGTGCAGTGGTCTGTAGCCACTCACACTACCACCGAAGCTCCCCCCTCTGATGGAACAGTCCAGGGCGGGTGTGCGTCACAGCGTGGCGTCACAATCCGTGGGCAATCTGCGTATGTGCATGGGGAATAGGTGCTTAAAAATGGGCTTTTTCTCTGCCGATTTAGTTCTGATCGATTAGGAATGGGTCGCGCCGTGTTCAGGAGATTCAGGCGCATACAAGTCTATTCGATCATGTCTCCAGCACCCCACAGCCGTAGCTGCAATCACTTGCATCACGGCTCTCATCCACATTCATTCATTTGCTCCCCCCGCTATCTCCTCCCCGATTTCAGAATCCCGGAAAACTATTGTTGATGAGTTGTTATCAAGAGCTGGCTACAATCCAGGAACAAAGATACAATGTTAAACCACTATCCATATCTTCCTCATTCCTGGTTGTGTCTGTGTGAAATCACTCCCCAAACAGGTTCAAATGTTCTCAAGGTCATGTCCTACAAAGTATCTACATGGCTGTCATCATACCTCAATGACCGCTCCTACCAAGTGTCATGGAGAGGGACCCTGTCGGCCACCCGCCCCCTGCGGACGGGTGTCCCCCAGGGCTCGGTTTTAGGACCCCTTCTCTTCTCCCTCTACACTAAATCACTGGGTAACATTATCACGTCTCATGGCTTCTCCTACCATTGTTATGCCGACGATACTCAACTCTTCCTCTCCTTCCCTCCCTCAGATATCCACGTCTCTGTGCGGATCTCGGCCTGTCTGTCCGACATCTCAGCCTGGATGACGTCCAACCACCTCAAACTGAACCTAAGCAAAACAGAATTGCTCCACCTGCCGGCCAAATCCTCCCCCCTAACCGACCTTTCAATCACAGTCGAGAATGCAGCTGTGACTGCGTCCCCGACCGCCAAGAACCTTGGTGTTGTCCTCGACGACCAGTTGAACTTCTCTGCTCACATCGCAGCGACGACCAGAACCTGCCGATTCCTCCTGAGCAACGTCAGAAGGATACGCCCCTTCCTGACAAAAGAAGCCACCCAACTCCTCGTCCAATCAACAGTCATCTCCCGCCTCGACTACTGCAATGCACTGCTCGCTGGCCTCCCGGCCACTGCCACTAAGCCTCTTCAACTCATTCAGAACGCAGCGGCCCGCCTGATCTCAAACCTACCGAAGTCGGCCCATGTCACCCCACTTCTTAGGGACCTGCACTGGCTCCCCATTGCTGCACGAATCCGCTTCAAGGCCCTCGACCTAGCATACCGTGCGGCAAAGGGAACCGCTCCCGCCTACCTCCGGTCAATGGTCTCTAACTACACACCCTCAAGACCCCTACGCTCTGCATCTTCTGGCCGCCTCAGACCTACTCCTATCCAAGCTCCGGGAGGGTCATCAAAGAGAAGTCGCCTATTCTCAGTCCTTGCCCCACAATGGTGGAATGAACTACCCACCCCAGTTAGGACAGCCGAATCACGTCCAATCTTTCGCCGTCGACTAAAGACGCACTTCTTCAACCATTATCTGAATTAAAAAAAAAAAAAAAAAAAAAAAAAAAAAAATCTAACCCTAACTAACCGTACTGTCATGCACTTGTCCTAATAAACTAACCTACACTGTAGCACTCAACACTTTGATGAACATTGTTGCCCAGCTGATAGAGTTGTGCCCTTCCTGATGGCTTGTCGTACAGAACTTGTAAGTCGCTTTGGATAAAAGCGTCAGCTAAATGACTAAATGTAAATGTATCCTCTATACAGTCTGCCCCATTGTTCTGACCAGGATTATTACGTTCCTTTTGGCCTCGTGGGTAGAGTATCTGCCCTGAGTTCGGGAGGCTGGGAGTTCAAGCCCCGGCCGAGCCATACCAAAGACTATTTAAAAATGGTACCCATAGCCTCCCTGCTTGACACTCAGCATCAAGGGTTGGTTTGGGGGGGAAGTCCTTGCGACATACTAGCGTCATGTCCAAGGGGTGTACTTGTACACATCAAGCTGCCTCACGCTACGGAAACAGGAGATAGGCTCCTGTCCCATGTGCCGTTACGGCTCGAGAACCATTGGTTCTCAAAGGCAACTTCTTTTGGCCTCCTTGCTGACGTGGATGAGAAACCCATCTATAGGCCTAGTTATCAAATTCTTGGTTTGCAATGGTTTTGCACCTTGTGGGTAAATAAAAACCCAGTTTTCATCTACAACTCCTGTTTCCTCATTGTCTCACTGCCTCACTGCTTGGTCCCTAACAAGGAAAAATGGGCCTTCTAAACACTCTGTGCAAGGCCTCTATTAGGCGGTAAATTGTTCTTTGTTTCCACAATGTGTGCCCTCTATCGTATCGAGATACATATTCCATGTGTATGGAATAACACTCACCTTTAACATTCACTTTAAACACTTTTTAACACTACACCATATTGTATCTATTTATTAGTAAAAGATTTGCACTACCTCTCTAACTCATCTTTGCATTTGTTTGCATTATGTACTTGTACTAGTTTGTATATTTTGTATAGTGTTTGGTCTTTATTCTTTTTACCTTTTTTACTGTATGAAGCACAATCTCAGGAGGCTCATACAGAACCAAGCATTTCACTGTAATGTACATGTACCTTATATGTGACAAATAAGCTGGTCAGGAAGGCCAGTAACATGGTGGGAGTGGAGCTAGACTCTTCCTCTGTCAGAGAGGAAGAGCCTTGCTAAGCTGGTCAGGAAGGCCAGTAACATGGTGGGAGTGGAGCTAGACTCTTCCTCTGTCAGAGAGGAAGAGCCTTGCTAAGCTCCACTCCATCATGGACAACCCCTCCCACACGCTATACACAGACTTGGCTGATAGAAGGAGCATGTTCAGTGTTAGACTAAGACTCCCTAGATGCAACACTGAACGGCACAGGAAGTCCTTAATTCCAACAACCATCGGAGTATACAACGCATCACTGTGCCTCACTGCCTCACCACAGAGTGACAGTACAAACTCTGGTAATCTTCCTGGACTTTTGACTTCTTATTTTTACATATACACTTAAACATTTTTATTAAAAAAAATTCTACATTTATTACTGTAAATTTTACTGTATATTTTTGGCTGTATATTTTAGAATGTATATATTTTAGAATGTATATCCCGGACTGTATTTTTATTGTTATTTGTGATTTTTGACTACCTAAACTTTACGCAACATAGGGGAGGAGCAAACATAGCTTGCATAGCAGCCTTCTAAACTCTAATTTGAAAATTACCTTGAAGAAAAGGTTTTCTGCCAGTGAAGTTTTGTCACAGATATTTGACGGTGAAAGTGACATAGGAGAGAATGTGTCTGAGACCCTGATTATGAGGCGTCCTCCTCTGATGAGAATGAGACCCTTAGTGCAGATGCTCCTGTTGACTCTCAACCACAAGCAGACACGTTACTTTCCAAAAACAGAAAGTTATCATGGGCCCACTCCCCACTTGAACAACATAATATATATTATGTATGTATAATTGGGTGGGTGGGGGGGGGAGTAGGGGTAATGTTTTATTTAAATGGTTATTTAGGTAATCAACAAGGTAACATGAAGCACCTGAAACATACATTTGGGTAACACTTTTGATTATGATCATTTTCTGGAGGTTTAAACTGCTGGGGTCAAAATGTCCCCAAGGATAAAGAGTGTAAAGTCAATTTGAGGATAGCCCCGTTCCCCGTACCTGGATAACTGAGTTAGCCGGATAACTTTTGGTGAAGTCTGACTTAAGCCGGACTTTCCGGTTCCCCGTACCTGGATTGTCCAAATCACCATGACAACAGATCCAAAAGTTTGAGCCTGGTCGAAAGCAGGGTTTGAGTTCAAGTTAGCTGGATGAACCATCGCCACGCCCCCGCAAAGAAGTGACAGCCCGTTTCCTGAAATTATTCCCACAGTCTACGATCTGCATTTTACCATTCTGAATAACGTTGTTGTGCTCCATTCTTCCAGAGGGGGCTTTTGAAATGTAAAATAGACCCAAAATGCTGATACTAAATTCACTTTGTCCTAAATAATGCACGTTATATATACCGTGGCGCTCGCTCGGTGCGATGTACACATTATGTGGTTATTTTAATTGTAACTGGGATTAAGATGTCTGATGAGATGCGCTGTTTGACGGATTTGAGAAATTGAATGAGCCGTTGACGTCACATTAATGAATGAGGATAAAGAGATAAAACTTCATTAAAAAAAAAAGAATATTCTAAACACGGGTCTCTCGTTCATTAATGTATAAACAATGAATTTATCCCATCTGGCACAGTGGCGCAGCGGTAGTGCTCAATCCTGGCAACCCAGCAACCGGTGTTCGAAACCCCGTGTTTCCAATATAATTTTTTGGAATATAATATTAATGGTTATACGCCAAAGTAGCCTGGTTTTAAGTTAAAATATTATAAATCTACATGCATTGAGGATGTCATTCTTCATATAGCTCTCAACGTGCACCAAATTGAATTATTCCTACATCGCAAAAAGAAGGGGAAGACTAGGTTTTGAACCCCGGTCGTCTGCGTGAAAGTCAAAAGAAGAACCCGTTAGACCACAGTGGAGATAATTAAAAGATCGACCATACATCAATCAATGGGAAGAGAGCCGTATCGTTATCCTGTATAACAGTTTAACTAATTATTTTCGCTAGCAAGATCTCATTTGATTATTCAATCCAGCAGGCAAGTTTAAAGAAATATAATCTGATTGATTGATGTAATGAGGGACTTAAAATTAGCCTATAGATATCGCATTTAACTTGTCGGCGAGGCGATTGAGCCGTACTGCAATATGTTAATAAAGTTTTAAATCAATTAATCAATCAATGCCGCTAGAGAATCAGGATCTCTGCTATCGATAGTGCTGGCTTTTCAACTGGAGCGGCCGCGCGCACTTATCCTGGGTCTCAAGTCTGGCTTGAGTTAACGAGACTGAATCCACCTTCGAGGAACAGGAAAATCCCGGCTTCAAACATCGGGTTAACTGAATCTGGATAATGACATCTTGATCGACTTAGTTGAACCAGGTACAGGGAATAGGGCCCAGGAGGGTTAACAAAACCATTTCAAATCATTTTAGCCCTGCTAGATAGAGGTAGCAAATAACTCTAAAGATGGCAATAATAATAATAAACGTTATTTGTACAAATTCCATACAAGAATTGCAGCCCAAAGTGCTTCACAGCAGAACATACACTAGAATACATCAAATGAGCATAAAATAGACAGAATAAATGCAATGCAGAAAATAAAAATACAAGATGATAGAAGTAGATGATCGTAGTGTTCTTGGGGGCATGTAGTTGACAAGAAAATTGCCAATATAGCTTGGTCTGTTTCCATTTAGAGCTTTGTACATAAGGAGGAGGACCATCAAATCAATTCTAAATGTTACCGGAAGCCAGTGTAATAGCCTAGCTGAGAGTTGAATAAGTTGAAGTATTTTCTTCAGTCGGCTTGGAATAAAGGCATGGGTCCGTTTTTCAGCATCCTTTTGATTTATAAATGGTTGTACTATGTTTTTGTCACCTTGTTAATGTGGGACTTAAAGCTTACAGTAGACCTGAGTCTATGATAACCAAGGAGTAAGTTTCCCCATAATATTATTCAGCAGAATTTCTCTTGAAATTGAAATTTGGTAAATTCCAGTAAATATTGCAATTCCGAAACTCTTCATAAATGGATTCAGCATCCCGAATAACCCCCAAAACCACTCCAACATTGTTGAAATTGATCAAGTAGTTTCCGAGATTTGTCCATTTAGGTGATTATGCAAATGTAGCTAATTATGCAAATAAAAAAAGTTGCCCATCACGTACAACTTAGCATCCGGCAGTTTCTAAGTGCTGGTGACCCATACTATCCATATCTATCATAAAAGTTTGGTGCTTCCAACATTTCCGGGTTCATTGTTGGCAAATAGACTAATGTATTGTAATTGAGATATAGTAATCCGTCCACACAAAAAACATATCAGCAAATCTCCTAGTTACAAAAATATTGTGCTGCCAGTAATGCAGTTTTAATTATGTGATGACTTTCATTTAGGGGGAAAGAAGTTTTGTTTACTTGCCCCTTGCTGCCCTCTAGTGGTCAGAAAATAATTATTGCAGCTTTAAAGTTTAGATCAAAGACCAAAACATGTCCTTCACCATGTAATGGGCAAGAGAACAATACAATGACCTATATTCACAAAACATCACAGAATCAGAGCACTGACCCAAAACCAGTTTAATGTGTAACCTATATGCCAGGGCTATTCAACTGGCGGCCCGCGGGCCGGATCACCGGCCCGCAAAAGATTACATGATAATAAAAAAAATATATATATATATATATATTTTTTTTTACTTTTTTTTTTTTCATGTCAACGTTCACACGCACAATTGAGCCAAAAGTCACTCAATTAATGACAGATTTCATTGATAAATTGAGGGAAAACTTTGCAAGTCGATTTGATGAATTTGACATGCCCAGAGAATTGATGCATTTTGTGAGCAACCCATTTGCCAATGTAGCTGCTATTTCCACAAAAGGACAAGAGTTCCTTGCATCACTTCACATTGATGAAGGTCTCCTGCAACTTGAAATAATTTACATGCAAGCATCATCTGCTCTGAAGCAGGCACTTGAGAATGAATCCACCACAACATTTTGGATAAAGTGTATTCATGTCAACACATTCCCCAAAATAAAAACACTGGCAATATCTGTGCTAACAATGTTTGGCTCCAGTTTCTCTCACATGAATGCCATTAAAACAAGCAACAGTGCCTCCTTGACAAATGAGCATTTGCATCAGTTTGCGGGTAGCCCTCACTTCCTATGAACCCTCTTTCTCTGCCATTGCCCAGTCAAAGAAGTGCAATATCTCTCATTAGATGTGTGTATGTAGGCTAGGCCTGTCTGCCCCCCACCCCCCCCCTGATGTTTGAGAGTTAAGAGTGGACAATAAGTGCTAATAAGATGCTGTGATTTGCTGTTGCTGCACAGACATGAAGCACTTTTTCATAAGCTCAGCTGCACTATAAATGTGTTTTTTTGTTCAAGTGTTGATGTTAGAATGTTCAGATGCACATCATGCACTTGTTTGTTTTTTATTTAATTTTTATATTGAAATGTTGAAGAGGAGATGTTGCAGTTGTTGCACAGTCATAAATTAAGCACTTTTTGCAGGAGATGTTGCAGATGTGGCACATAAATGAAGCACTTTTTTTGAAAAGTATACTACTTTTGCAATGTAGTTAAATAAAAGTTGTGAAAATGTGGTTGCGTGTTGTGTCAAGTGTACATATATTCATAGCACAGGGAGGCGCCGTGGCAGTCCGGCCCCTGGCCCCTTGGGTTTCTGACAATGTGGCCCCCTGATCAATTTAGTTGAATAGCCCTGCTATATGCTATCAAATAAGACATGGACAACTGAAATGTGTTCAGTGATTTGAGATCATAATTCCTGTTGCAGAGTTTGCTCATATCAGTAGCCATCAGGAAATAAATTTGGGTACAAGCTGTTCCCTAGCAACATAATTCCACTGAAACCATATATGGGTACCCACTAGGGAGGATGAGTTAGAATTTTTAAAGTCGTGCCAGTCTCCACATTCGATTTACATGTCAGTCTAAAAAGATATATATTATAAAAAAAAAAATTATGTTTGTTTATTAAACCCGGTTGATAGGCCAATGTAATGCTGTTATTATTATTGTTACGTTCTGAAGGATTATCTGAAGTGCCTATTTATGTGCAATACCCTTTGATTTTAATTATCAATTCTATTCAAAATAATAACTGGGGGCGCCCCGCATAGTGACTCGCACACCTACGCGGCCGTCCCGGGTTCGCCTCCCGCTCCCGGGGGATAATTTGCTGCATGTCTTCCCCACATCTCCTCCCATTCTCCCTCTCCTCTGTTGGTCCTGTCGTGCGTGACCAGAAAAAGCTGTAAAAATGCTCAAAATAATAATAAAAAAAGAATAGCTGAATTTAACTGAAACTGAACATTTGAACTGAATTGAAACTGAAACAGAAAATAACACTTCCCCTTTATTTTTTTTGGGGGGGGGGGTCGGATTTTCAAATATAATAATATTTGGTCAGTCATGCACATCCCTAGTACCCACTACCCATATGACCGGAGACCCGGTAAAGCCTGAACCACAAGACCCTGGGACCAGGGCTGAATACGTTTGAAAACACCCGATATAAACAATGAAAGGTGAAAATAAATTAGGATAGGATAAGATTACATCAATCCATTATCACATTTCCGATCAAAGCATATGAGGGACATAAAACGTGGACATAAAATATAATAAGAGAGATAATGAAGAGAACTTGTCACTTTAGACTATTGAGCTGCACCCAAGGTTACTTTCCTGTGTCGTTTTCAGGCACCAGAAGGTACTGTACTGTCTTATAGGTTAGGCACTCTATTGTTAAAATAACCACACTAGGGCTGTCCCGAGTACCTTATTTTCAGCTTCAAAGCCCCAGTCGTAGTTATCAGTGAATAATCAAAGCTTCTAAATGAATGTTAATAAATGGTCTTATGCTGCTACTTATGCTGGTGTAGGCTATTTTTGTAGTGGAGAAAAAAAAGAAAATAGCTTTTGGTGCCGGTTACCATGACAGCGATGGAAGCTTTGAAGCATTCAGATCTGCCCTCAAATCCACCAGGCTCTGTGACAATACAGAAATGCTCAATAGTGAAGATAAATGGACACGGCTGAATTCAACGTACAGCTGAAACACCCTGGAAGCAGAAGCAGATAAACCCGCTTCGCTGTCCACACCAGACAAGCCGGGCACGGAGCTCTGCGCATGGCTTGCATGGGGGTCGGGATCAAACCCACGTAGAGGCTATTCTCTCGGTGTGCCGGATGCAGACTTCACAGAAACACACTGGGACATTCACTCACAGCAACTCCAGAATGCATTAAAAAACACAGTGCTCGTGCGTTTGCCGACAAATCCCTCGTGCGTCCGGCCATTCTGCGTCCGCTTCCAGTGTGTTTCACAAAAAGGTTGGCAAGGTGGCCTAAAGGGGTCAACCAAAGCTCGCCGGTTCAATCCCCGGCACCGAGAGGAGGATGTGAACCGTGGGCTGGCAGGAGGATATTACATCTACCATCCTAAAGTATGACACTGAACCCATAACTGCTCCAGGAGCAGAAACCCTGTAGTTTGCTCTGTAAGGAAATGCATCTATGTAGGACCATGGTACATGTGGGTAACATGGTCGATAGAATAACTAAACTTACAAGTGCTGTGGATGAAATTAGTAGACTGTAAAAGACAACAGTTGAAGGGAAAAAAAACACTGCCGGCAAAACCAGCCGTCTACATTCACATGGATCACGGCGTCGAGAATGAAAACTCCAAGTATAAACTCAATATAAGGTGAAAAATAATTCTAGTTGCTCGAATCCCTGTCAATTCTTTATTTAATTGCAATGGCTTGAGAAAGGCAAGCAGAGACGATATCCACAATAACAAGAGAGATAAGACAGAAAGAGAAGGATGCATTTACAGGCATTGTCACAAAGGCCCTCTACTGTCTGAATGTGTGTCCATGTACAGTATATGTGTGTGTATGTGTGTGTCCATGTCTGTTATTGTCATAAGTCCTTCTAGTGACTGTGTCTGTATGTGTCTATATGTATCCATGTCTGTTATTGTCATAAGTCCTTCTAGTGACTGTGTGTGTGTCTGTCTGTATGTATCCATGTCTGTTATTGTCATAAGTCCTTCTAGTGACTGTGTGTGTGTGTGTGTGCGTGTGCGTGTGTGTGCGCATGTAGGGATGGGTACCGAATTCGGTACTTTTGAGGTACCGAACCGAAACACGTCGGTACTACCGAGTATCGAATCAAGTGAGAAACCGGAAAAAAAAATAAAAAAAAATTTTTTATTATTATTTTTTTTTAACTTTTTTTCTTTTCATGTCAACGTTCACACGCACAATATATGCTTACCTAGGATTTGACTTGATTCAACAACAAAGCAGTCGGAGCAATGACAAGCCGAAAACTGTCGAAATTGTAGTTATTTGAAGTTTGGATTTTTTTTTTTACGACTGAGGTAGGTAAATTACATTTCTTGAGACTAAAGTACAGAAAAAAGGTACCGTTGGGTACCGGTATCGGTTCAAATGTGAAAGGTACCCATCCCTAGCGTGCACACATGTGTCTATGCCTTCCTCTTCTTCAGCATCTCCAGGTACATGCGCAGGGACTTCTGGATGGAGTCTTTGGTGATGAAGCTGACGAAGTTGTGTATGTCAGCCTCTCTGTTGGACACCAGCTTGTCGATGGTCTGCTTCCTCATCATGGACTTGGTGATCTGCCGGGCGTGGTCTGGAAGGGGCAAAGGAAGGAAGCGAGAGTGAGAATTATCTTATGCGCTTACCATCTTCTCCAGAGTCAGACGAGACCAAAAAGACATGAATGCTAGGTATATAATACTCCTGCCGTGGCCCAGTACCAAGGTACTGGCATTACAACTGGAGTTGGTCCCCAGGCGCCACACTGTGTGTCTGCCCCACTGCTGCTAAATAGTTAGGATGGGTCAAAAATGCAGAGAATTTATTTGCCCAAGAGGATTAATAAAGGTTCAACTTAACTTAAAGAAGATAGATACCAATTAATATACAAACTTGAACTTTAATTTCCTCTCCGTGCGTTCAGTAGAAAGCTATCCGGCTGCAAGCTAGCCTAACTTAGCACTAGCCTAGCTGTTGGCCAAAAACACCCTCTCCCTGAGTTTTAAGCTAAGCTAGTGCTAGTCCGTATCCGCTTCCATTCATTTGTGCTAAGCTAGGCTAGCTTGCAGCCAGTTACCGAACGCAGAGAGGAAAACGGTTTCCATTTTCTTGTCTGACTCTGGAGAAGACGATACTCGCATTTCCCATAATGTTGGCGTGTTCCTTTAAAGGCAAGGCAAATGTTCTCTGAACAGAATTTACACATAATCCCAATGATCCTGAACATGTATGAGCGTATTTTATTTTATTCTACAGGTATTAGTCAAGCTAGCAAGAAGAAACTAGAGCTTCCTCTCGGCGTGACAAGCCTCTGCCCAGGCTCAACGTGAGAGCCCCTGGCCATAGTTTCAGTGGCTGTGGTGAGAAAGTGAGTCTTCGGGGTCCACGACAACACACATGTCCTACCTTCAGAGATATCATGAAGACCTGACGATGTTATATATACGCTCTCACTGCGCAGCCCCGTTACCTGGTATGGCCAGCCACTTGGCCATGGTTTCGGTGGCTGTGGTGAGAACCTGGTCCTCGGCTACCAGTTCGTCTACCAGGCCGACCTTCAGGGCCTCTTGGGGGCTGTAGAGCAGACCCAGTTCCAGGGCGATCTCCGTTGTCCGGTGGCCCACGGTGTTCACCATGGTCTCCTTAAACCTGCACATGGGTTCAATAAAAAAAAATTAAATAAATGTTTAGATGCAAAGGCCCTCTATGATCGTCAGTGTCACCAACTCATTCATTAATTTCCTTTCAAACCTTTATTTAAACTCGAAAGGCAACTGAGGTTTCCCTCAATTACAGTCACGTCGAGTGTACATACAGAAATAAGCAAAAAGGCATATGAATTCATAACAATAAGACAACAAAGGTAAGGATAACAAATCAATTAAAACACATACAACTTGATTGACAAAGGTTGGAGATCACGGTTTTAAGCTCAGGGGAGAATCTCAATTGTATGTATTGAGCCGTACTGTATTGTACCCATTCTGCAATCTGTTAAATAAAGTTTTCATTCATTCATTCATTCACTCAAGCGTCATTCATTCAGTAATTCACACACAGTTGGCCACCATGCCCCCTAGTGGCGGCTCACATGCATGGCACTTTGTGTATGACCAGTTCAATCTATGAGAGAAGGCTTTGCATCTATGATACTATACTGTGTGTCCTTATTATTAACTCGTTTTACTAAATACAATCACATACACGCATTCAAACCCTCCCACGCAACCAGCCAACCCGAGGCAAATTCTCATAGTTATGTACCCCAAAAAAATAGGTTTTCAATAATTAACAAAACAATACTACACATACTTATTTGTGTAATGGGATGTTTGTAGATGTGTTCCTCGATGTACATGAATATTTTTGTTTATATATATTTTCTTTTTAAATAGCATGGAAATAATCCAATTGACGTTCATCACATTAAACTAAATGGTAATATAACATGTGATATAAATTCTAATGATACTCATAAATATTTCAGATCTCATTTTGTGAGAAACATAACTTGCACTTGTTATAATTAATCTAGACAACAGGGGAGACAGTGGCTCAGGAGGTAAAGCGGTCATCTGGTAATTGGAAGGTTCCCGGTTTGATTCCCGCTCCTCCCGGCAGCGTGTCGAAGTCTCCTGAGCAAGACACTTAACCCCTAACTGCTCCCGATGAGCAGGTTGGCACCTTGCATGGTTGCCCCTGCCGTCGGTGTGTGAATGTGAGGAACAAAATCGTAAAGCACTTTGGATAAAAGCTGCTATATAAATGCACCATTTAGATTAATGTAGAACCGAATATCATAATTTTATCCCATTAATAGATGAACAATAATATTTGATTATTGCCCAGTCCTATTTTGAAATATACTATGGTGTAAACTGAAGTAATTAGAACGCTTACTGTATATAGAGCACTATCATCATCATCATCATCATCATCATCATTATCACTCCTACAACCACTCAGATTCTGATTATTTTATTGTCAGTTTTGTTTTTCCCGGCTCCTCAAACGTAGTAGATTTGTAAACATAAAGTATATTCTACCTATACAAAACTATGCTATGCTAACTGTATAAATAGATAATAGCTATAGACTATAAACTGATAAACAAACTAAAACTAAGAACTATAAACTGCCCCTGTTTTCATAATAATCCCAATCATTCCTTACCAGAAAGGTGCTACGATGCCGAGCTGTGTCTCGTTGAGGCCGATGCGATAGCGAGGGTTTTCAGCCATGATTCTGTAGTCACAACCTATGGACATCAGACAACCACCTGCAGGACTGGACCCCTGTGAACAGAGTGATGAAGAGGAGGAGATGTTTAACAGAGATGATGAGGGGAGTGATGAAGAGAGGAGAAATGTTTAACAGAGATGATGAGGAGAGATGAAGAGATGTTTAACAGAGATGATGAGGAGTGATGAAGAGAGGAGAGGTGGTGTTTAACAGAGATGACGAGGGGAGTGATGAAGAGAGGAGAGGAGATGTTTAACAGAGATGACGAGGGGAGTGATGAAGAGAGGAGAGGAGATGTTTAACAGAGATGACGAGGGGAGTGATGAAGAGAGGAGGAGATGCCTGATGGCCACACTACAGAGATAAGAACAATCCGGGTCTGGTCCTTGATAAACGGCTGGACTTGTCCTGCTCAAACTGCCTCAACAATTAGGCATTAGGCATTGGGCTGTGCTTTGGAACACCCATTTATTGCCTTGAATTACAGGCAAATTCCCCCCCCCCCCCCCCAAAAGGGACAAGAACCAGTATGATATAAACCAGATAGATTTTCAGTTCACCTAACATTTACTTTAAAATATTTTTTTATTAAAATGTTGTTCTGACAGCCCTAATTCATAGTTAAACAGAGAGTGTGAGCACGTTCTTGTCATAGCCTGTATCAAATCCACACACCAAGTGATTTGGATTGATTTTACACTGGCAAACACATGCGCTGTCAAAAGATTTAAAAAGAATTACATGGTTGTTGACTAAATACAAGAATACAAGCTTTTTGTTGTTGTTTTGATCTTCAGTTGGAGTTTAATAACCAGAACTCCATTGTTCCCACAAGCGGTTGGATAGATATCATGGTACTCCATAAAGGCCCCGACTGTAATGTCTTTCCTGAAAATGGCCATAAATGTGTCAAATTTCAAAGATGAGGTGTTGTGATCCATGTTGATGGCTGGCATGATAACCATATTGGAGAGAAAGTCACATTTGAGCCTCAGGCTTGGGGTGTTATTATGAGACACACACACACACAAACACACACACACAGTTCCTTGGCTTTGTGTTTGGATACTAGGAGCAAATCAATCTTGAAAGGAAACAGACACATAGGATTCAGTTGTAGACAAATTCAAGATACAAAATATATTGGATATATTCACCTTTTTACCTACAATTTTATATGTAGTGAAAAACCCTACGAACACACAGCTACAAACACAGCTGCAAACACACACAGCTGCAAACACACAGGGCTGCAAACACAGCTGCAAACACACACAGCTACAAACACACAGGGCTGCAGTGCAAACACACATAGCTGCAAACACACAGCTGCAAACCTTCCTCTTAAAACCTCTTACATTGATTGCTGCTATAGTAACCATGTTGGAGCCGTAGAGTTTGAGCCACATCTCCTGGACAGCCTTCCAGAACTCTCCACAGCGCTCCGGAGTCTTCCCGTACATCTCCATGATGTCCAGACCCGCTGAGAACACCTTGGGCAGAGACTGCATGGAAGACACACTACATTACTAATATATTCTACCTCTCAGATTCACCTCCTCATTACATGGTGGTAGACAGGGGTACATGCACATAGAACTGTATCCTATAGATCATTACATGGTACTGGTAGACATTAGTACATGCACATAGAACTGTATCCTATAGATCAGTGTTTCTCAACTGGTGGGTCGCGAACCAAAAGTGGGCCGCGGGGCCATTTTGAGTGGGTTGCGGATGTGTGTGTAAAAAAAAAAGGCAAAAAAAAGTTTACATTTTTTTTTTTGCACTACCTATCTTTGTGAAAATGGCTTCTCAGCTCTGGTCCAGCTGAAGACAAAGCAGATAAACAGATTGGACATTGAGCACAACCTCAGAGTTGCTTTGTCTACCATCACCCCAGACTTTGAGACTCTTGTCAGAAGCAAACAACATCCCCAGTCAGTTATCCCATTGGTTCCCTGGGATGTTAAGCTAAGAAGGATATGTTATTTATTATTATTATTTTATTTCATTGTGTTTTTAGCCCTAGTTGCACTTTTGTTGCAATCCCAGTTATCCCATTAGTTCCCCCAAACTTACTGTAGGTCTGTTATGTTAAGCTAAGAAGTCTGCTAAGAAGCATAATTATTTATTATTATTATTATTATTATTATTATTATTATTATTTTTATTTTATTTCATTGGGCGTTTAGCCCTAGTTGCACTTTTGTTGCAACCCCAGTTATCCCATTAGTTCCCCCAAACTTAGGTCTGTTATGTTAAGCTAAGAAATCTGCTAAGAAGCATATATTATTTATTATTATTTTATTTCATTGGGTTTTTAGCCCTAGTTGCACTTTTTTGTGTTTATTTCATGTTTTTAACAGTGCATGAAAGATTGTGTATTACTGCAAAAAGAAATTGTTTGAAATAAATCATAGTGGTTAAAAAATTTGGGTCGCGACTTAATGACTAAGGAAAATGTTGGGTCCCGAGGCTAGACCAGTTGAGAACCACTGCTATAGATCATTACGTGTTAGACAGGGGTACATGCACATAGAACTGTATCCTATAGATCAGGGGTGGCCAACCAGTCAGAGACTAAGAGCCACAAAGATTACTGTGGTACCACAAAGAGCCACACCATATACCAGCGTTTCTCAACCTTTTTTTTCAGCCACGGCACCCTTCATGTGTTTATAGGTCTCACCCTCTGGCCTCTGAAGTTGCTAATGTCTTTTTAATTTGGGCCTCACAGGGTTAACCTCTTAAGCCCGAGATATACAGTAAAAGTGTATATTTTCAGCATTACGTTTGTTTACCAATTATTTTAACTGTTATTAGTGAAATATAAGATTATAGAAATCTCAGGGCATTGAGTCGGAAACCGGCGCATATTGACAGGAGGAAGTGGCACCGCCAAAAGTGAGTGTAGTCTTTTGAAGGAAGAGACTCAGGGCTTTCGAATTTCAAAAATCTACCCTACCCAGCTCACACCAGCCCCTGTCAATCATCCGACTTCTGGATTTACTTTTTTATTTCTCTTATTTTTTGGGATTATCTCCCACAAACCTGAACACAGTTAGTTTCTCTACCTTTCTGTGAACGTCTTGCAAAAAACGGTGTTGCAATACGATGAAAAATGGTGGAGAAATTTACATTATAAAAAAGATGGCAGAATTCAGTACTGCATCTACAAAACCTTCTGTTTAATCATCTTCCCTTTATTCATTTGCTTAGATTTTTCAGGTCTGGTCAATTTTAGCATGGTGTTATTCACAGTCAAAGATATATATATATTTTTTAAATAGAATTGATATTCTGCTTTGGTGCATTACAATTTACTCAAGCCCTAGTAACAGACACACTATTTCTGACACTGATCCATATATGTCCCTAGATTTCAGATACCAAGAACATGCAAATGGACCATTTAGAAATGTTTTTAAATGTTTATTCTACGTCCTTGTGGAATGAGTGACATTAAAAAAAAAAGTTTAAAAAAAAAGTTTAAAAAAATACATATATATATATTTTTTTTTATGGATGGGTAGCCGCACATTGACGGGCAAAGAGCTGCATGCGGCTCGCGAGCCGCGGGTTGGCCACCCCTGCTATAGATCATTACATATTAGACTAGGGTACATGAACATAGAACTGTATCCTGCTATAGATCAGGGGTTCTCAAACTTTTTTATACCACGACCCCATTTTATTTAGGATTTCTTTTGGCGACCCCACACTTAATGTATCGTGTAATTTCAACGTGGAATTAAGGAATATCAAAATAAAAGCACACGCTGTTGAACTTGATCATGCATATTTATTAGAACATTTAATTACAGCACTATGTTATCAATACACATTTATAAAACAAGGCATATTTAGCCAAAATATGTTGCCAGAACAAAAAATAGTTAAAATTTTTTTACTTGCCAATGCGCAACCCACTGTTACCTACCCACGACCCCACTTTGGGTCGCGACCCGTAGTTTGAGAACCGCTGCTATAGATAATTACTATAGACCACATGTGTTTACTATATGTCTGTGTACGTGTGTGTAATGCTTAGTGTAGCTCTTTACTCGAGGACAGCCCTAAGTGTAGCTCTTAGTCGTGTAGCCCTTAGTGTAGCTTAGTGTAGCCCTTAGTGTAGCTCTTAGTGTAGCCCTTAGTGTAGCTCTTAGTGTAGCTCTTAGTGTAGCTCTTAGTGTAGCTCTTAGTGTAGCTCTTAGTGTAGCCCTTAGTGTAGCTCTTAGTGTAGCTCTTAGTGTAGATCTTAGTGTAGCTCTTAGTCGTGTAGCCCTTAGTGTAACCCTTAGTGTAGCTCTTAGTGTAACCCTTAGTGTAGCTCTTAGTGTAGCCCTTAGTGTAGGTCTTAGTGTAGCTCTTAGTGTAAGTTACCCTTAGTATAGCTCTTAGTGTAGCTCTTAGTGTAGCTCTTAGTGTAGCCCTTAGTGTAGCTCTTAGTGTAGCCCTTAGTGTAGCCCTTAGTGTAGCTCTTAGTGTAGCTCTTAAGGTGCTCCCATAGTCGAGCGGACAATACTCGGAGCGGACTCCGCGGAGGTCCGCACGGACTCAAAGCGGACTCCAAGTGCGAAGCTCCAATTTTCTAATGCGCTGTCTTTTTTCATCATCTGAAGAAACTTGAGATGTTTGAATGGCTTTTCTAAGTGTGTAAAACTGCCAGTTGGAAACGGAGATAACATACTCTTTATTTTGACATCGGATGACGACAACATGACAGAAGTTGAACAGCGTGGGAAAGATTTTGTAATCTGGCGCGAGACATGTAGGATATTGGTCCGCGGAGGTACGCTTGACTATGAAAGCTCAAAGTGTCCACGCGGGAGTCCGCTCCTCATACGGTCCGCTCGACCATGGGAGCACCTTTAGTGTAGCTCTTAGTGTAGCGCTTAGTGTAGCCCTTAGTGTAGCTCTTAGTGTAGCCCTTAGTGTAGCTCTTAGTGTAGCTCAAGGCTGGACGCTACCGAAGTGATGATGAGGCCTCTGCAGCTCCTGTCCATCTCTAGCTTCTCCAGGCTGATACTGAACTCCGTCAGAAAGTCTAGACTCATACTGTTGACTGGAGGACTCTGCAGTCGCATCACAGCTACACCTGGAGAGAGAGAGAGAGAGAGAGAGAGAGAGAGAGAGAGAGAGAGAGAGAGAGAGAGAGAGAGAGAGAGAGAGAGAGAGAGAGAGGGTAATGGATGGATGGAGAGAGAGAGATGGGAACACGTTTAAAAGGGGAATGTTTCAAGTTTCTTTAATAGTTGTCATACAGAAGTACAGAATACTTTTATACAAAATGCTTCTTACTGTTACGCTCCAGACTGTGCTAGACAAGATAAGTATGAAATAAAATAAAGTAGCATGTTAAGAAGTAAAAATGGAGGTCACAGTGTTCAGTATAGACATATGTACAATGTTCGATGCAGACTAGAAGTAACTGAGTTACCATACAATATACAATATACTATGCAATATACTAATATACAATACTACCGTAATTCCTCTAATAGTAACCCCGGCTTGTATTTGTTTCAACTGTAGCGGGTACCAGGCTTGTATTAGGAGGAGGCCTGTATAAGAGGGAGGCCTATATTTCAAATTTTCAAACGGATCATAATGAATAAATCAACATTTTGTGTCAGTTTGAACCCAGTAAAATGTACTGGGTTCATTTATTGAAACCAAGTACTGTATGAAATAGTAAACAGTGCAATTACAGGTGGTCACTGGTCATTTCAACGTTTTCAAAGTGAAATCAAGTAACTAGCTCAGTATGCAGCTCAGTATATTAGTAACCCGGCTTGTATTAGGAGGCCGGCTTATAATTGCTTAGCTCAAGAGCGCACCCGGCCATTAATAGAGACCCGGCTTGTATTTGAGACCTGGTTACTATTAGAGGAATTACGGTATATAGTGCAAAGCAGAAATGGGATGAGGTATAATTTAGGTACAATTTACAGTAAGGTGTACGAGTTGTAGTGCAAATCCTTTACCAATAAATATAAAGTGTGTTTCAAGAATTCACATGCTAATTCTGTGCCCTGACAGTTCAGTCAAGACTTGTGAACATGCACCACTCTCTTCTTGCGCTAGAAATTGAGAGACCCTCGATTTTTGCAATGTCACCTGGATGTACAATCCGGGGCTGCACCGTAGGCAAAGAAAGTTTGAGGATCAATAAAATGCTTGTAGCTGTGTGAGCTCTTACCCCTAACCCAGGGGTCGGCAACCTGCGGCCTCGAGGCCGCATGCGGCTCTTTAGCCAATCAGCTGCGGCTCCCTGGCCCAAAAAATAAATAGATTTTTTTTTTTTACTTTTTTTTTCTCTTACTGTGACACTGAAATGAAAAAATATTTCATCAACTAAGATATTTAGTCAACAAAAGGCTTACCTTAGTAATATGTGGTGCGAAATTTGCGAACAACGAAATATTTCTCTTTTTATTTTATAGATTACCATTACCATAAATGGCTCAGAGGTGGAGATGGTGAGCAGTTTTAAATTTCTTGGGGTCCCTATTTCAAATGACCTGAGCTGGCACTCCAATACCAGAACCATTGTTAAAAAGTCCCAGCAACGTCTTTTCTTTCTCAGGAAACTGAAAGAGTTCACAAATAACAGGGTGATTCTACACAACTATCGCCGTGTGATCGAGAGTGTTCCTACTTCCTCCTGTACAATATGGTTTGGTAACATCACAGACCAGGAGAAGAAATCTCTGAATAGAATTGTGCGTCTTGCACGCAAGACAATCGGGTCTAGCCTGCCAGCTCTAGAGGAGATCTATGGTGCCGTGCCAGGCTGCTTTCCGTGCCTCTGGCATTATCAACGACCCCTCTGGTCACCCAGCCGCGGGCCTCTTTGTCCCCCTACCCTCGGGCAGACGTTACCGCTCTATCACATGCTCTACCTCTCGGTTTACAAAGAGCTTTTTCCCCAGTGCTGTGCGGAGCCTGAATGACACCAAAGGCTAGTTTTTGTTTTTTATCCTATTTTTTTCTGTGTTTTTATTAGTGTTATTAGTCAGGTTTGTGGAAGCGCTGTTTTAATTATGATATGCACTTTTAGGGGATGTTCGATATAAATGTTAGCATTTGTCCTTTTATACTGTTTGTGTTTTTACGTATTTTTCCTGTACTGTTTACACAGTGTTTTGCTCATGTACCTGTATTCCAATGTGGATTCGTCCATACATGGCAATACAAATCTTTGAATCTTTGACTTGACTCTAATAGAGCTGCATAGTTCAGGGTTTTATTTCAAAGTAGGTCTACAGATGCCAGTGTTTTTTCTCCTTGTCTGTGTTTTATTTCAAAGTAGGTCTACACATGGTAGTCTTTTTTCAAAGTGGACTACTTTTTATTTTATAAATGTTCCACAAATAAGGGAAGGACTCAAATATACCTGAATAGTTCAGAGTTTTATTTCAAAGTCGGTCTACAGACACCAGTGTTTTGTCTCCTCTTAATAAGAGTTTGAGGTTTTCCTTTGTTATAACAGGTAAAAACAGCAATTAAAAAGTCAAAATATATATATTTTTTGCTTTATAATCCCATTAACCCTTTATTCGCCAATGACGTGTTCCCACGTCATTCTCCGCCATGCGTAATCTGCCAATGACACAGTAAGGCGTCTTTGAGATCAATATTTCAAAAATCTGTGATGGCAATGATATTTTACCCACGGAGACTTGGGATCTCCTGTTGATCTCCTCTCAACTCTCCAACGGTTCAAGAGCGCCATCTGGTGGCCGATCGGCGGATCGCCCAAACAGGAAGTGACGCGCCGCAAGTGGTGCTCTAGCTCGACACACTGGACAGCGATCAGTTGCCAATAACTCGATAAACAACATGATTTGGACGTATATACTATTATACAACCTGGAAATGGATCGCATAATTATATCAACATCCCATAATAGAGATATTTCTGCTCCACGCTGATCACCCAACGGTCAGAGGAAGCCACGGTGAGTTTCAGCGTGTTTGATTATTATTAAACGTATAATCTGCTCTGATATATATCGCCCATACTACATAAATGATTTAACGTGGGCCACGGACTTATAAACCCCCCCCCCCCCCCCCCCCGGTCACCAGCAGATGATGAGGCAAGACGTTTAGGACCTTGTGCAATTGAAAGTTTTATTATGACGTCAATCGGTATCAAACTACATTTGATGATCTAATATATGTATTTAGGGCTATAAATCACGTTCTGCAGAAAACGATAAAAACATATTTATACTTTAGACCGTATTTTAGTATGAATATGTGAATGAAAAAGTAGAACGTTGCTACATCCTAAACGATAGATACTTGACGTTGAATGGGCCATAGTAATGTCAATTTAGCAATACAATTTAAAAAGTTATAGCCCTGCAAAGAAGGGGAACATCTCCATAGACTTATAGTGGTGGCAGAGAGGGGATTAAGATCAGAATAATCCCTGGCAGATAAATGCAACAAACTGTGTGCTATAAGTATAAAGTATAATAAATCGCAAATTAGTTTGGGTATGCAATTGTCAGGCGTTTTATGCTAAATGTGGGGTATATATAAAACGTTATACACCGTGTTATCTTCATTTTAAGGGTAAATAGGTTGTGCGGCTCCCTGAGCATTTTATTTTGTGGGACGGGGGAAAAGTGGCTCTTTTGATAGTAAAGGTTGCTGACCCCTGCCCTAACCTGACCCGCCAGATGGTCTTTGACACAAAACCATCTGGGAAGTCGTCCTTTTAAACTGTTTGGAATAGGGCCGGCACCTAAAGAAAAAAGCCCTGGCAGAATATCTTTGCCCGTAGACGCCAGTAGTTCCTCAAAGGAAGCGGACTGGTCTGAACGAGTTCATAACCTGAAGCCTGACCAGATGGATTCTCGCATGATCTCGTGATCGCGCAAAGCCAGCTGCCGTGCAAGGTTATTTTACACCCACTACATTCAGAAATTCAGAGAGAGGGAAGGAGGGAGGAACGAGAATGTACAAACTTTTTACTGAAAGACATATAGCCAATATTTAGCAACTCATGACAACATATAAATCCATAGTGAATTGCAGTCAGGTCAATCTAAAAAACAACCTGTTGCTTCACTCAGTAATATTTAAACCATTCATGTCACCAGATTGTAGGGCTGCTCAATTATATATATATATAAAAAAAAAAATTATTTTGATTGATATTGAAATCACGATTATTAAACACGATTACTCATTGATTTGAGAACATCATAGGGATTGACGCATACTTTTTTCCAGGAGGGCTGGGTATCCTTTGGATTTTATAGATTTGGGTTCTGGTTCTGCTTATCGAATCCAGTTCTTATCGAATCTCTGTTCAAATTATAATATTTGTGGTAAAAATGTAATATCCCGATTACCATTTGTTGGGCCTTGGAATAATCCACCAAAAACCAAAAACCTGTGCGCATAGTTCCAATGCGGCGTGGGTAAATGTGGTAGGTAGATTTTCTGAAAGTAAGTTCTCCCGACTAAATATCCTTGTCTGATAACTGCTTTTCAAAATTAATGTTGGATTATTATTTCTATAAGCTAATTGTCATGCTGATGCAGGGACATTTTTGGAGTGGTAAAAAATAAAAAAATAAAATTGAATATTAATTTTAGCAACAATTACCATGGGAGTGAATGCTTTGAAGCATTTTGGCCAGCCCTAGTATATAGTCAACCTAATTCATCATTATAAGCACATACTGCACCTTACCTGTGCTGCCGTCAAAATCCACCTTGATCTTGGAAGAGGTAGCGTTGTTCCTTCTCTGAGAGAGGAGGTAGGGAGACACACACACCATGCCATGTCTGCTGGGAGAGGACAGCTGAGACAGGAGACCTGCAGCAGAACACACAGAGAAGAGGTCTTTATTTGTCATGCAGATTAACACACACACATGCGAGATGGGCAAAACACAGGAACACACACACACAGGCATTGAGTCGCAGATGAAATGTCTCTCTGCAGTCGTCGTCGTCGTCCCCCCCCCCCCCCAAGGGCAGCCAGGAGCAGATATGGGCCGTGCCCGGGCAGGCGGGCACCAATCCAAGTACTCCTGTCCGTCTTTGTCTGTGTTAGCCATCTGTTCTGCATGGTTTTCCATTGGGTTTATCTTTTTTGAGCACAGGGAGAACATGCAAACTCCACACGGAAAGGCCAGGTAGATACTCCACCTGGGTACCTGGCAACGCAGAAACCTGGTCACCAAGGGGGAATCGAACCCAGGACCTTCTAGCTGTGAGGCGACGACAGTGTTAACCACTGCACTACCATGCCGCCTGAGAGAGTCACCCTATGTAGGGCTGGACAATCACCCTATGTAGGTAGGGCTGGACAATATATAGGCCTACTGATAATTATACAAAATATTGTGCCACAAAACACCACAATAGCTTTTCTCCCCCCTGATGATGTTAGGTCATATAGTCATATAAGGACACAGACATGTACAGTCACATCCTGACTGAGACAGCAGTACAGCGAAGCTTAACTTTTCTAACGCCACTGCAGATAATATTGCAGATTGTATCTTCAAAAAGCAATGTTCAGGAATGGAGAAAAACAACTTCATTTTAGATTAACATAATTTTGAAATAGCCTCATATTCATCTTTTTAATATCAAACCAAAAGCAGTATTAACACTAACCACTTAAAACACACTAACTCCAGCCCTAACTCCAGCTCACTGGGCTGCAGTGAGTGTGCATTAATCGTGCTATTGATTATGTTTGTGTTCAGGCAATAACGCTTGATAAAGGAACTTTAAAAGTCAAGCCGAAAGGTCTCATTTCCTATTCAACGTTGTAGCAAGCCTATTATTGCAGTAGTAGCTTAACACAGGCTAGACACGCATATAATATTGTTTTACAGTCAATCTACTCTATATAATCAAGTCCACTGTCCATATGTGCACAAACTGAACTGGCATACTTAGGGGGCATAGATAAAGCACACAGATTACAAAATGACCTTTGTTCCAGTTTCTGAAAATAATGGGGCAGCACTGCAGGGGGAGGTGGCTAACTAAGTTAGCGCACAGCTAGCTGGCTGACCAGCTGTTATTTTAAGATGTTACGACATTGAACGACTACATCAATGCACTTGCCCAAATTGCCCTTACATTTTCTCCAGATAAGCACACGCACCTGAGAAGCCAAACTTTGCAGAATTCCTCAATGCATTTGCCATCTTGTCGCGTCAAGTTGACACTGACTGTAGCCACACAGCCACTTCCGCGTCGGGGAGGAGACAGAGAGGGAGGCGGGGCCAAGAATCACATCGTCGTATTGTGATTGGATGCAGAAGGATGGACTCAAAAACATGAATGAATGAATGAATGAATGAATGAAAACTTTATTTAACAGATTGCAGAATGGGTACAATACAGTACGGCTCAATACATACAATTGTTAAGGGGATGCAGACCTGAGAAAGACGTTTGTCTTGTTTCCATCAGGGTCCCCCATTTTCAATTCATATTGACATTTATGACACATACACAACATGACATCATGACATTTATGACACAGGGTCAGGGACATACATGACATACAGATATAGTACTGTTACATTTGTGACATATATGATATGCAAATATACAGTACTGTTACCCATAGATCCTGACAGAGAGTACATTAGGAGGGGGTGGGTGGGTGGGAGTGAAATATAGCATAACATGAACATAGACATAAACATTTGCATACAGTTGACAGAATAAAAGCAATGCATAAAGTGCAGACATAAGAATAATAGGTATAAAAGACAATAAAAGTAGTGCAATGTAGAAAGTGCATACA
>NC_140178.1:20032174-20137174 GCF_963971535.1 Notolepis coatsorum
AAAGAAATGTGAATCCCTACCCACATTCAAAACCGCTCTTAAAGAGCACCTACGGGAGGCTGCAATTCAAAACTGGCCACCGTAAATGCCCAAAACCCCCACCACCTCCTAATAGACAGTCTCCTCCCCACCGCATGTATATATTCCCTCCCCGCCGTATGTATATTTCTCTCCCACCCACCCACCCCCTCCTAATGTACAGTCCCCTCCCCATCATATGTATATACTCTGTCAGGATCTAGGGGTAACAGTACTGTATATTTGAATACCGTTTATGTCACAAATGTATCAGTACTAAATACCTATATGTCCCTATGCCATAAATGTCATGTATGTTGTGTATGTCATAAATGTCTATATGAATTGAAAATGGGGGACCCTGATGGAAACAAGACAAACGTCTTTCTCAGGTCTGCATCCCCTTAACAATTGTGTGTATTGAGCCGTACTGTATTGTACCCATTCTGCAATCTGTTAAATAAAGTTTTCATTCATTCATTCATTCACATGGAGATGAGACCCCCCGCCCTCTCTCCATAATAGACGCAACCAGGCGTGCATTCTCGTGGGAAAACCCAAAACAACATTTAATAAAGACGAGTGTTAGTTGTGTTTCCCCATCTACCGTCAACATAAAACCATCCACCACCCGTTGGAGGAGTAGTGGGGGAGAAGAAGAGGAATATTTTTAAATAGCAAGAATTATCGACTGGCAACTCTGTGCTCGTCAGACCTGCAGCTGCTGGTACTGTATGGAGAGAGAGGCGGGGGGTCTCATCTCCATGTACAGTAGCCGAACCTAAGAAGACACACAACAACAGAGCGACAGCTCAGTGATTGAAACCTACGTGTTTGTGCGACCATGTCGACCTGAACAATGGGGGATAATAATAAGAACGAGCCGCCTCTGGGGCCTGGAGGGAGGATACCGCAGGCGGAAAACGGCCGCTGCTGCTGGAGCTGGACCGAGTCATGCGAGACAAGCCGGCGGCAGCAAGGCGCACGGAGCCGTGGAGAAACCACCGCCTCGCCCCGCTGGTGCTTCACAGCGTGTCTCAGGCGAGAGCGTAAAGGGGGGCGTAATAGCATAGGTCAGTGGCCAATCAGAGCGCAAAACGGGAACCCGGAAACACGAACGCGTTGGTAAAAGCATACACGCGGTTGGGCCAAGTATTGGGATGGAGGGGGAGCCATGAGGGGGGAGGGGGAGTTAGAATGGGGGGGGTATCAGGTGAGAGACAAAAGGTGGATAGTACATGGGGGAGGGTAGACAGATTGGAGAGGTGTGGGGGGAACAAGATGGGAGGGGGGTTGGAAACATGACTGGGAGATGTTTGAGGGGGGAGGGTATCATTATTCCACAACTGGCATAAGAATATTATATTAAATTATGTCAATGATGATCATACAAAAATGCAATATTATATTAAGGGCCTGGTTAGCTAATACTACTGTTTTATTAGACAAAAATGTATACAATTATACAGATATACAATGGAAATGGAAATAATAACAACAGATGAGGTACTCAATAAACTGAGCGCCCTCCAACCTAACAAGGCCACTGGCCATGACAACATCCCCTCCAAATTCCTCAGAGACTCAGCAGCCGCCATCACCCCAATCATCACACACATAATAAACCTCTCCATAAAACAGGGACACGTCCCCAAGGACTTCAAAATTGCGAGGGTGACCCCTCTGCACAAAAAGGGCAGCAAATTAGACCCAGGCAACTACCGCCCTGTTTCTATTCTCACCTCCGTCTCGAAAGTCATGGAAAAAATAGTCTACGAACAGGTCGAAAAGTACCTAGCGGAAAAAAATCTAATCTACGAATTCCAATCTGGCTTCAGAACATCCCACTCCACTGACACATGCCTTCTCTATTTGAATGACCACATCAAACAAGAGGTGGACGCAGGCAAATACTGCGGCATGGTCATGCTGGACCTACAAAAGGCCTTTGACACGGTCAATCACTCCATTCTGATTGACAAGCTAAAAGCAATCGGTTTTGATAGTCTATCAGTGAGCTGGATGCAATCCTACCTTGAGGGGAGGGAACAGATGGTGGAGGTAAACGGTACCCTATCCCCCCCCCTCACAGTGAGCTGTGGTGTTCCACAAGGAAGCATACTAGGACCGCTACTGTTCCTAATTCATGCAAATGACATGTCGTCAGCTTGTGACTGCAACTTGTTCCTGTTTGCGGACGACTCAGCCCTGCTGGTCTCTGACAAGAACAAGTTACAGGTTGAAAAAACCCTCAGCTCGGAACTAGGCAGAATCTGCATATGGCTCGCTGATAACAAACTATCATTACACATGGGCAAAACAGAGTCCATTCTCTTCGGTTCAAATAACAAACTCAGCAAGACCGACGGCTTCTCAGTTACAGTGGGTGACAATATTGTCACAAGGAAAGATGAAATTACCTACCTGGGTTCCATCCTAGAGGCTAATCTCTCCTGTGACAAAATGGCATCCAATGTAATAAAAAAAGTTAACCAACGAACTCGATTCTTGTACCGGATCTCCTCTCTGGTAAACAAGAATACCCTGAAGACTCTGGCAGGAGCACTCATTCAGGGGTACTACGACTATGCTTGCACCTCATGGTACCAAAGCACCTCAAAGGCGCTAAAAACAAAATTACAAACATCTCAAAACAAACTGGTCAGACTACTGCTTGACCTTACTCCTAGAACCCACCTCACCCCTGCCCACTTTGACAACCTAGGATGGCTTAGAGTAGACGACAGAGTACAGCAACTTGCAATGGGCCTGGTCTACAAGATACACTACACGACCAAGGTACCCATGTACATGTCAAAATACTTCCCAAAGGTCAGTGAATACCACGATCACAACACCAGAGGGAGCTCCACAAATCATGTTAAACCCAGATTTGGCTCAAATAAGGGACTAAACACGTTTCGCAATTATGCCACATCAATGTGGAACGCCCTACCCAAAGCTGTAAAGGAATGTGGATCACTACCCACTTTCAAAACCTCTCTCAAGGGACACCTACGGGAGACTGCAATTCAACACTGGCCCCTGTAAATATCCTAACCCAACCCCCTCCAATGTACAGTAATTTACCTAGTATGGTTTTGTCAATAGTCCAATGTACAATTTTGTTTGTTTGTACAGTGTCTCCTCCCCCCCCCCTCAATGTACAGTTTTGCTTTTTTATACAGTGTGCCCCCCCCCCCCCCAACCACCTCCAATGTAAATTACCCAGTATGGTTGTCAATATCCCAATGTACCCAACCCCCCCCCACCCAACCTCCTCCAATGTACAGTTTCTACGTCAAATGTATATATACTCCCTTTTCTTGACTCCTTTTGTATCACAAACAGTACTGTATTTGCAAATCTGGTATGTCATAAATGTATAGATGTAGCAGTACTGACTATCTGTATGTCATGTATGTCATATATGTCCTGATGAATTGAAAATGGGGGACCCTGATGTAAACAAGACGAAAGTCTTTCTCTGGTCTGCATCCCCTTAACAATTGTGTGTATTGAGCTGTACTGTATTGTACCCATTCTGCAATCTGTTAATAAAGTTTTCAATCAATTCAATCAATCAATCAATACAAAGACAACAACAAGCATCATCAAGCATTGTATTCGCAGTGCAGATGCAGTGGGGGCCCCCCGCACATGAAATTCGGCTTAGTGCCCCAAAAAGGCTTTGGCTGGGTCTGTGTATTGGAAAACATGAGGATGGACTATGTGAAAGCAGTGGAAAGAAGATATCACACAACATGTTCTTATCATTTACATTTACATTGAGTCATTTAGCTGACACTTTTATACAAAGCGACTTACAAGTTCTTGAATGAATGAATGAAAACTTTATTTAACAGATTGCAGAATGGGTACAATACAGTACGGCTCAATACATACAATTGTTAAGGGGATGCAGACCTGAGAAAGACGTTTGTCTTGTTTCCATCAGGGTCCCCCATTTTCAATTCATATAGACATTTATGACATACATAACATACATGACATTTATGGCATAGGGACATATAGGTATTTAGTACTGATACATTTGTGACATAGGCGGTATTCAAATATACAGTACTGTTACCCCTAGATCCTGACAGAGTATATACATATGATGGGGAGGGGACTGTACATTAGGAGGGGGTGGGTGGGTGGGAGGGGAATATACATACGGCGGGGAGGGAATATATACATGCGGTGGGGAGGAGACTGTCTATTAGGAGGTGGTGGGGGTTTTGGGCATTTACGGTGGCCAGTTTCGAATTGCAGCCTCCCGTAGGTGCTCTTTAAGGGCGGTTTTGAATGTGGGCAGGGATTCACATTCCTTTACAGCTTTGGGTAGGGCGTTCCACATTGTTGTGGCATAATTGCGAAACGTGTTTAGTCCCTTGTTTGAGCCGAATCTGGGTTTAACATGATTTGTTGAGCTTCCTCTGGTGTAGTGGTTGTGGTATTCACTGACCTTTGGGAAGTATTTTGACATGTACATGGGCACCCCGGTCGTATAGTGTATCTTGTAGACCAGGCCCATTGCAAGTTGCTGTACTCTGTCGTCTACTCTAAGCCATCCTAGGTTGGCAAAGTGGGCAGGGGTGAGGTGGGTTCTGGGGTTCAGGTCAAGTAGTAGTCTGACCAGTTTGTTTTGTGATGTTTGTAATTTTGTTTTAAGCGCCTTTGAGGTGCTTTGGTACCATGAGGTGCACGCATAGTCATAGTACCCTTGAATGAGTGCTCCTGCCAGAGTCCTCAGGGTATTCTTGTTTACCAGAGAGGAGATCCGGTACAAGAATCTAGTTCGTTGGTTGACTTTTTTTATTACATTGGATGCCATTTTGTCACAGGAAAGATTTGCCTCTAGGATGGAACCCAGGTAGGTAATTTCGTCTTTCCTTGTGACAATATTGTCACCCACTGTAACTGAGAAGCCGTCGGTCTTGCTGAGTTTGTTATTTGAACCGAAGAGAATGGACTCTGTTTTGCCCATGTGTAATGATAGTTTGTTATCAGCGAGCCATATGCAGATTTTGCCTAGTTCCGTGCTGAGGGTTTTTTCAACCTGCAATTTGTTCTTGTCAGAGACCAGCAGGGCTGAGTCGTCCGCAAACAGGAACAAGTTGCAGTCACAGGCTGACGACATGTCATTTGCATAAATTAGGAAGAGTAGCGGTCCTAGTATGCTTCCTTGTGGAACACCACAGCTCACTGTGAGGGGGGGGGGATAGAGTATGGAGTGTTTCAAGTAGAAAAGGGAGAAAAGTGTTAATTCGTATGAATTAAAAACCTACATGGACCTGTGGAACATCAATATGAAGTGATTACGTTAATTAATCTCATCTACTTGCCTGCACCTCAGGGTGTGAGGCCAAAGCAAGAACATTGCGCAGTACTCGAGTCTTAACACTGAGAGGCAGCAACACGTCTAGCGTCTAGCGTCTAGCCTGCCGAAAGTGGAGGAGGAAGAAGACGTCCCAGGATGACGTACTTCCGGAATCGCCACAAACAGGAAGAAGACAGCCAGCTGTCAAATAATAGCAAAGTAGAGCCTAACGTTATGTTAGTTTAGGTATCCTGCTTTAACACTGTAATGAAAATTATCTTGTGTTTTACAATGGTGTGTCCGGAGTAGTGAGCGTCGCAAACGATACCCAAGGAGTATCTATTCATCGACGTTCCTCTGGGCTCTGGTCCGAGTGCTGAATCAAGGTACGTTAGCTTAGCAACAGATGAGTAGCTAGCCACAGGTAGCCTAGAGCTAGAGTGAGCTATAGGCTAGCAAGCATGCATGCTGGTCAACTAGGTAGCTAGCAACTGAACACAGACACAGATACATTCATACCCCTAACGTAGAGTATACCTCGTATTCCCTCTTATTCAACATACTCTTTTCAGGAAGTGTTTCCCATTACTTATCTTTATGATGTTATGATGAATTGAAAATGGGGGACCCTGATGTAAACAAGACGAAAGTCTTTCTCTGGTCTGCAACCCCTTAACAATTGTGTGTATTGAGCTGTACTGTACTGTACCCATTCTGCAATCTGTTAATAACGTTTTCAATTAATCAATCAATCAATCAAACTTAATTAGCTCAGCTAAGCAAGCCAGTCAGTGTTGTCAACAAAAACAACATGAACAACAGGTCGCCAGAAAGAAAACCACATATGTATTATTTATTACTGTACTTAGCTCTCCCCATCATGCATTAACATCTGTCAGATAGATTAGATATGATTCAGTCTATTGGCATTGGCACAAGTACAGAGTACAACGGAATTAAGTTGGCATCTAACCCAGAGTGCTAAGAAGCAGTAATATATATATTGCAATATACACAGTATAACATGTGAATGGTATGGAGAATATATGACAGTTATTGAGTAAATATGCTAAGCTAATGTATCTACAGTGTTATTATATACAGTGGTACGACTCGAGTATGAATACACACTATGGTAATACACCAGTTTAGCCAGTGATTGAACTAAAATCAGTAGGTATGCATATATAGATACATTTATATACGGTCCGTATGCACAGTGTTTTTATACATTGTTATTATACAGTGTTATATGAATAGACTATAGATTGTATATAGTGGTATAATGAAGGTAGTTATGAGTACAGTGTAAGACAGTTGTATGCAGTAGATAAGTATGGGAGTATTGACAGCAGAAGTCAAGAGTTAATACGACATGGATTGAGTATAGACAGCAGAAGTCAGAGTTAATACAACATGGGTTGAGTATAGACAGCAGAAGTCAGAGTATACGACATGGGTTGAGTATAGACAGCCGAAGTCAGAGTTAATACGGCCGAAGTCAGAGTTAATACGGCATGGGTTGAGTATACAGTAGACAGCAGAAGTCAGAGTTAATACGGCATGGGTTGAGTATAGGCAAAACAGTTTGGAATTTATGGTATGGATTGCATATAGGCAGTTCAGAGTCTGGAGTAGGTTATGCTTGCTGTGTTAGTTAGTCTGTGTTACCGGTTTTAGTTGGTGTTCAGGCATCCACTGCCCCCACCACCGGTGTATGCTGTTTAAAAAACTTAAAATAAAACCCACTTAGTTCATTTTCGCACATCAGTGCCCACATTCATCAAATAAAATTTTTTTATTTGTAAATACTAAGCGTGCTATCAATACTTAGTCAGACAACATTATAAAGTGTGAATGAAATTGTCTTTACCGGTCTACGTGGACAGAGTAGCTTTCACTTTTAACTTCACCTGAAGGCGAGAAAGGAGGCTCTAGAGACGACGGGACAGGTTACACAACGATGGCAGAGGATGTGGTCATCCTTCTGATTTAAACCCAGCAGCAGCAAACGTTCGACTGGAGAGGAGCTCAGAGGACCAGTCCAGACCAGCAACAGTATGTTAGCCTGATGCACTAAACAAGGCTGCAGCTACATCGATCCGTCGATGAATGGATATAAAATTGACCGAAGATATCTGTCTGGTGGTTCATTTTGAAATTGGAACCTAACGTCAACTCTGTCTGTCTGACAAATGGATACTGCCGGTGTTTGTCACAAGTTTATTAATCATGTGAAATTCCACATCACCGCAACAACCCTATTCTGGTGTGGGTAGAGTGGTGGCGGGGGAAGCGCGGCGCGGCGCGCGAGAGACTGACTGCCACCATGGTGCAGAGTTCAGCGAGATGCCAGCTGAGTGGAAGGAGCTGTTCCTGAGCCTGCTGGTCCTGGAACTGAGATTCACGTAGCACCTCCCAGAGGGAAGGAGGGCAAACACATTCCCCATAATGCAGAGCATTTTAATGGATTATGTTAAATTGCGGTTGTAGTTACATTTTCAAAGTTTAATTGTAGTTGAAAGTCTCAATAGTATCTGCTATTAATTCTTAATGGTGAAATCAGTACTATTTTCACAGTATCGTGGAAATAGAATTACCACTATATATCAGCAGCGTTGGGAAGAGTTGTTGTTCTATATACCAATTGCCAAATATATAGCTTTGCCAGGTGCTGAGATTTCTGGATTTGTAATCGGCGCTTTAGATTAAAGTATGTTCTTATTGAAGGTAATTTGTATGTGGTTAACAGTCTCTCCCGCCTCGACTACTGCAACGCACCGCTTGCTGCCCTCCCGGCCACTGCCACTAAGCCTCTTCAACTCATTCAGAACGCAGCGGCCCGCCTGATCTCAAACCTACCGAAGTCGGCCCATGTCACCCCACTTCTTAGGGACCTGCACTGGCTCCCCGTTGCTGCACGGATCCGCTTCAAGGCCCTCGACCTGGCATACCGTGCGGCAAAGGGAACCGCTCCCGCCTACCTCCGGTGAATGGTCTCTAACTACACACCCTCAAGACCCCTACGCTCTGCATCTTCTGGCCGCCTCAGACCTACTCCTATCCGAGCTCCGGGAGGGTCATCAAAGAGAAGTCGCCTATTCTCAGTCCTTGCCCCACGATGGTGGAATGAACTACCCACCCCAGTTAGGACAGCCGAAACCCGTCCAATCTTTCGCCGTCGACTAAAGACGCACTTCTTCAACCATTACCTGAAATAAAAAAAAATCGAACCCTAACTAACCTTACTGTCATACACTTGTCCTAATAAACTAACCTACACTGTAGCACGCAACACTTTGATGAACATTGTTACTCAGCTGATAGAGTTGTACCCATCCTGATGACTTGTCGTACAGAACTTGTAAGTCGCTTTGGATAAAAGCGTCAGCTAAATGACTAAATGTAAATGTAAGTCTACATGGTCCTCATTCCAATTCAATTACATTCTTATTGAACATAATTGGTATGTGGGTGAGTCTACACAAAGTCCTCAGACATTCCAAGCTATTGAAAACATACCTCTATTACTAAGACATAACAGAATTTATGTCATCTCCCTCACAGAACATCCTCTTGTGTTACTGCCCATTGCACCTACCAAAGATTAGTACCCATTTGCGGCTACAGCTGTCCGTCAATAGGCGTGTCTGATCTTCCAGTGGTTGCTGCAGGGGCGAATGACTAATACGCTCCCAGGGATGGGTACCGAATTCGGTACTTTAATACCGAAACACGTCAGTACTACAGAGTATCGATTCACGTGAGATACCATTATAATAAAAAAAAAAATAAAAAATTTTGTTTTGCACTTAAAAAAAAGTTTAACCTTTTTTTCTTCATGTCAACATTCACACGCACAATATACGTATCAGGGCCGACGTTCCACTCTACTGGTTAAAGTTGCTTACTCATGAGTAGTATGTTCGTTGATAAAGAAAAATAAGGTCCACAGCCGCTCCAGTGTAAAACAAAGATATCCAAATGGTTTATTTCTCTTCCACAGCGAAGTCTTTCTTTACAGAAGTGATCCTAAAGCTATTTTCCTAAATATTCACGTCACTAGTCACTACTACAAGGTAAGAAAACTGTATTTTCCCAGTCTCCCAAATCACAGCCGACTCGACACATGAAAATTCCTCCTCACCTGAAAGCCGTAAATCAACTTGCCGGCTCTTTCCACAGCAAACCGGTAGGCAAGGCACCTTGGTTGAGAAATGCAGGCTTCAATGAGCTCTTCTTCTTCTTCTTCTTCTTATTTGATTTTCCGGCAGTGTAGACACTGTAGATCGTGGCGTATTACTGCCCTCCGCAATTCTTTTGATGGGCTCTTCTTCTTCTTCTTCTTTTCCCGCAGTCTACTGGATCCCGTCATCCCCTACATTGTCCATTGGAGTGCAGCTAATGCTGCTACTTCCTGTCTGAGCCCCCCTCCGCGGGACCCTCCTTGCCCCCTGCAATCTTATTCTGGGCTGCTTGGTCCCTCTCAGCCCCCACACCCAATTCCCTAACCACCTCCTCCCATTTCAGACCTTCCATTCCCAAATGTTGAACCGCTATCCTAACAATCATCTTCACCCTCTCTGTTTTACCCTTAGCCTCTGCCAGACCAGTAACTACCCCTGCCACGAAGGCCATAATACCTAATTTCTCCTCCCTTACCCTCTCTCTATCCTCCTGCTCTACCCTCTCTGCCAAATGCCCTTCTCCAACCCCCTGCACCCTTTCTTGGCTGCCCTGTCCTACCCTGCTAACCGCCTCAGTATATAGATACACGAATGCTCTAGAATGTTCCATTATGACATCATACTGTGACATCACGAATGTTCTAGAATGTTCTATTATGACAAATAATATGGTTCAATGACTTTATCCAATATGACTAAATCCAATCAATATTCCTAATGCCGTTTCAATGTAAGGTTATAAAAATAAACATATAAACATTCATATAATACAATAACCTAAATATATAGCTTTGGCTCCTCTACAATACGCTTACCTAGGATTTGACTGATTCAACAACAAAGCAGTCGGGGCAATGGCAAGCCAAAAACGGTCGAAAGTGTTGTTATTTGAAGTTTGGATTTTCTTTTCACGACTGAGGTAGGTAGATTACATTTTTAGAGACTAAAGTACTGAAAAATTGTACCGTTGGGTACCGGTATCCATTCACAGGTACCGGTACCGTATCGGTTCAAATGTGTACGGTACCCATCCCTATACGGTGCCCACCATAGTGCTCGCCGTTGCTGTTATAGATAGGCATTAGGCTATCAAAGTTCCTTTTTAGGAGTGCACCGATACTGTTATAGGATATCTAGCATTCCATGCTAGAACAGGGTATCAGAGAATTCGGTATCGGAGAATTCACCAGATACTAATAGAGAGAAGAAGTATTTTTTAGAGAGTCTTTATTTGTAGCACACATTGCTACTTTGTAATTCAGCGAACACACATAAGCTAGATGGGTGACACACAGGAACACACACACATGCATTTCTTTTTCTTTTGGTTCACGATGAAATTTCCTCTGCGCTTGACCCATCCCGTCGTCTTTACCCCCCAAGGGCAACCAGGAGCAGACATCCATGCTCCTGTCCGTCTTTGTCAGGGACGCAACATGTTTTTCCATTGGGTTTATCTCTTTTTCTGGAGGGGAAACCCTTGCGAGCACAGGGAGAACATGCAAACTCCACACAAAAAGGCCCAGGAGATACCCCACCTGGGTACCTGGCAACCCGGAAGCCTGGTCCCCAAGTGGGAATCGAACCCAGGACCTTCTTGTTGTGAGGCGACAGTGTTAACCACTACAGGAGGTAGAGCAGTCGTCTGGTAATCGGAAGGTTCCCGGTTCGATTCCCGCTCCTCCCGCGTAGCGTGTCGAAGTGTCCTTGAGCAAGACACTTAACCCCTAATTGCTCCCGATGAGCAGGTTAGTACCTTGCAGGGTCTCTTTCGCCATCGGTGTGTGAGTGTGTGAGTGAATGGGTGAATGTGAGGAACAATTTGTAAAGCACTTTGGGTAAAACTTTACCATTTATTGTTGCATCCCTTCTCCTATTGGTTCCCTGTGAGCTGGAATGAGCAACACGTTGACCCACACTGCGCTCACAATGAAGCCTTTTCATCGGTCCGTTATTACTGCCCCGATGCCTCTATCTGATCTCCTATTGGTTCTCTCCAGGCATAACGACTGACACGGCCCTCTCGATGTCGAGACGTTTAGCTACTCCAAACGATTTCAGTTGGTTCCTCCTGTAGATGCGAATGACCGACGTAGCGTCTCTCCCACCGCGGCGCAGAGGAGACGTGACATCAGAGAGAGAGAGGAGGGGAGAGAGAGAGGAGGGGAGAGAAAGATGAGGGGAGAGAGAGAGATGGGGGAAAGAAAGAGATGAAGAGAGAGAGGAGGAGAGAGAGAGGAGGAGAGAAAGATGAGGGGAGAGAGAGAGATAGGGGAAAGAGATGAAGAGAGAGAGGAGGAGAGAGAGAGATAGGGAGAGAGAGAGAGAGAGAGAGAGAGAGGGCAGGGGCGAGAGGAGGGGCGAGAGGGGGGGGGGGGGGGGAGGAGATAAAGATAGAGAAAGCCAGAGCAGGGATGCAAGCCACATGTTCCCCTGTGGATGACGGGCCACCTCAAACATGAAGTCCAGCTCCCTGACCCCCCCCCCCCCCCCCCCTCCCTTCCTGTGTTCTCTCTGTAGGGGTGAATGACAGACGTGGTGCCTTCCACTGCCCTCAGTGAAGTCCAGCTCCGGCTCCTCTGCCACGATGACATAGAGAACGTCAAGCTGCTCTGTGGCGACTGGTTCCCCATCGAGTAAGAATCCGTCTTTCACTTGTGCCGTTTGAGTGTTCCGCTTTTACCGTCACTAAAAAATGGAAATGGAGAAAATGTTTAAAACATTGTTTTTGTGATTTATGAAGGTAATTTCATCACTGCCCCTCTACTGCCTTCGGTGAGAGTGAGTGGCGTTAACCACCCTCTCACTCGACACAGCAATTTTGCATTCGATTTCATGATAATGTGAAAGTGAAGTAAATTATTCTAAATTTGAGTTCATACTTCATAGTGAGTTTTACTTCCAGCTAGCTGGATGATTTATGTAGCCGTATATACAGCACACACCACACACCACACACCACACACCACACACACACACACAGAGACTTGTTTTACTTATACTTATGAGGACATTGTGTTGACTTACTCATTCCCTAGCCCCTTACCTTGAACCTAACTCTAATTCTAACTTTAACCTTAACCTAACCCGATAATATGTTTTTTTTGGTGTGATGACTGGCCACACAACCTAAAATGTCCTCACATTAAAGCTAGCTGGATGGTTTATGTAGCTGTATATACAGTACACACACACAGACTTGTTTTACTATACTTATGAGGACATTGTGTTGACTTACTCATTCACTAGCCCCTTACCTTGAACCTAACTCAAATTCTAACCTTAACCTTAACCTAACCCGATAATACGTTTTTTTGGTGTGAGGAGTGGCCACACAACCTAAAATGTCCACACAACCTAAAATGTCCTTGCATTATAGATTTGTCAAGAGTTGGTTCTCACAAGCATAGTTAAACACACACACACACACTTCTCTGACCCGTCTCTCTCGCAGGTACCCAGAGTCATGGTATCTGGACATCACCTCCAACAAGAAGTTCTTCTCCCTGGCCGCCACCTTCAAAGGAGGCATCGTGGGAATGATTGTAGCCGAGATCAAAGGCCGGACCAAAGTACACAAAGAGGTACGTCATTCAGGCTGAGAAAGATACATAGAAACTCTGTTAACATGTAGCCAGTAGGGCTGGGTATCATTTGAATACCTATACCTGGGATTCGATACAGATACCAAACGATACCCTTTCTGTTTATTTTATGTGCAGAGCATGTAAATGGACTGCATTTACATAGCACTTTTATCCAAAGCGCTTTACAATTTATGCCTCACATTCACCTGATCGCTCACACATTCACACACTGACAGCGGAGGCGACCATGCAAGGTGCTGCTCATCGGACAGTTAGGGGGTTATGGGTTTTTGCTCAAGGACACTTCCACACGCGGCCCGGGAGGAGTGGGAATCGAACCAGGTGTATATTATAGCTATGGAGACATACTATGGCTCATTTGAAAGGCAATATTTATACTCCAACAGGGAACAAACTGTTTATTTCTACATATATCTGTTCCTGCGCAATCCCAGGCTAAAGAGCCATTTCCCAAAAATCCCTGCTAATTTTCTAGGAAGAGAGATATCACATATTTTGTGAAGCATGCGCAGTTCGTGTTGTTGCTCGTAGAGCTGCCGCGGTATTGATTATTTCCTTACCGCACAAATTTGCAAAATATTTCCTACCGCCGCGGTTTTTACCGCACGCACACAAAATTTAAAAAAAAAGTTTGAATGCATTTTTTTTTTTTAGTAGTAGTCTACTCTTTATAGCATATAGCCTGCCTCTAGTCTAAATGTCTATCTTTAGAGGATGACTTTGCAGCATGAATATTGTTTGGGATTCGGCAAGCACGCATTGGTTATTGAAAGTGAAACACGGATGCGCAGTTCACTCGGTGTCGCGAGCAGGGGTGGTAGCGGCGCGCCCGCCGGTTACCCCCCCGACCCTTTCTTCTTCTTATTATTATAACGTTACTACTTATGATTACAAAGGCATTCAATTTGTGGCATTAACGTTAGTATAGTTACACGTTCGTATTTACCGGACCATAGCAAGGCAAGCGTTACTCAATTAATATCTAAGTTCCTTTCTTTGCTCAGAGCGTGCCGAGTTGTACCCATTCTGCGGTCTGTTAATAACGTTTTCAATCAGACAAGTGTATAGAACGAAGGGCTTTTATTATAACATTTCGTTGCAGTAAAATCATTATGCCTCGTTCCCTGAGGAGCGACGGCGTCGGTAATCCACTCCGGTCTCCGGTGGGAGCTAACGTACTATTAGCCGTGTTGTGACTGAGCTCTGATCAATGGCTCATGGCTGAGATTCAGGAAGTAAAAGCACTGCAAGATGCTTCAGCATGTGACGCGTATCTCTTCTGACCAATCAGTGGTCTGCAGTGTTTCATGTGACTTTTCTGGTACCCAATAGGGTCGCTTGGAATCTCGACAGAGATGTAGGGTATATCTGCAGAGCCGCAAGACCAACGAGAGCGTAATAATAATAATAATAATATAATAAAAAACAGCGGTGATGCCGGTATTCAGCCCAACGCTGCGGTGGGCATGATGTAACAGCGATACCGCGGTAATACCGATACCGCGGCAGCTCTAGTTGCTCGACACTAATACATTTCCAGGTCAAAGGACCAATGCCTCATGTTGATACATAGATTGTTCTATTCACAAAACCATGATGGGTATTCTTACCTGCTTCTCGACTTGACATCCATTCCGGCTCATCTGGGTCTGACTCGGTAATCTCGCTGTCTGTGTCGTTATCGCTGAACATTTCAGTGAAATATTCTGGCTCTGGAGTGCTCTTGCGACTACTGCGGTGAACAGATAACGTTACATCCTTGGCCGGTTCGACTTTACTATTTTTATGATTTACCATAAATGCTGAGTCCAACGTAGTCTGGTGAAAACGCACTTTATGGATGGATCGTCACCTTGTTTTCCTCTTCATAATAATCTCCAATCGTTCGCTCCACACGATCACCATTGCCGAGTCAGTTTGCTGCCCAGAGACAGAGTGCAAACCCCCTGTGAGGAAATGCCCACATAAGGATAAAAACTTTGAAAATGTTATCAGCCCTCACTTTGAAAAGTCTGTTTTTGATTTAGGGGTTGTGATTACAATTAGGGTTACTTTACGACAGTTGTGTTTGTCAGAATCGGAATCAGAAACGTCTTTATTGCAAAGTAAGCTTGCACATACAAGGAATTTGTCTTGGTAATTTGGTGCGTCAACATTAACAGACAATATCAACACTTACAAAGCAAGTAAGAGACTAAGACTAAAGTAGAATAGAAATGTAGTGGAATAGAATACATAACAGAGCTGTGCAATTGTGCCGTATTTTGCAAAAGACATGAACAGTGTCATGTTCAGATGCTCACAGTTTTGAGTATATATGCAAATATAATAGTCCAGGAAGGGGTGTGTCTGTTGTTTTGTGTCGTGTTTGCGTTGTGTGTCTTGTTGTCTTGTGTGTGTCTGCATGTGTGTTTAGATGTCTGTGTCTGAGTGTTTTTCCAGTGCAGTTTATCCCTGCTCACTCAACTGACACTTAGAAAAGTCTAAAATAGAACACGCTGACATCCAAATTCTGTTTTTAGTCCATTGCTAATTAGACGGAACCAGATAACCTTGACTGAGGTAGGCTTCATCGTGAGAGAGAGAGGGAGGGGGGGTGGAGAGAGGAGGAGTGGCAGGAGAGAGAGGGATGAGAGTGGAGATGTGAAGAGACAGGAGAGAGGGGTGAGAGTGGAGAGGCGAAGAGAGGGATGAGAGTAGAGAGGTGAAGAGAGGGATGAGGGTGAAGAGACAGGAGAGGGATGAGAGTAGAGAGGCGAAGAGACAGGAGAGAGGGATGAGAGATGGAGAGAGAGATGAGAGTGAAGAGGTGAAGAGACAGGAGAGAGGGATGAGAGTGAAGAGACAGGAGAGAGGGATGAGAGTGGAGAGATGAAGAGACAGGAGAGAGGGATGAGAGTGAAGATGTGAAGAGACAGGAGAGAGGGATGAGAGTGGAGAGATGAAGAGACAGGACAGAGGGGTGAGAGTGGAGAGGTGAAGAGAGAGGGATGAGAGTGGAGAGGTGAAGAGACAGGAGAGGGATGAGAGTGGAGAGGTGAAGAGACAGGAGAGAGGGATGAGAGATGGAGAGAGAGATGAGAGTGAAGAGGTGAAGAGATAGGAGAGACGGATGAGAGTGAAGAGGTGAAGAGACAGGAGAGAGGGATGAGAGTGGAGAGATGGAGAGACAGGAGAGAGGGATGAGAGTGGAGAGGTGAAGAGAGAGGGATGAGAGTGGAGAGGTGAAGAGAGAGGGATGAGAGGAGAGGTGAAGAGACAGGAGAGGGATTAGAGTGAAGAGACAGGAGAGAGGGATGAGAGATGGAGAGAGAGATGAGAGTGAAGAGGTGAAGAGACAGGAGAGAGGGATGAGAGTGGAGAGGTGAAGAGACAGGAGAGGGGGATGAGAGTGGAAAGGTGAAGAGAGAGGGATGAGAGATGGAGAGAGGGATGAGAGATGAGACAGGAGAGAGGGATGAGAGTGGAGAGGTGAAGAGAGAGGGATGAGAGTGGAGAGGTGAAGAGACAGGAGAGGGATGAGAGTGGAGAGGTGAAGAGAGAGGGATGAGAGTGGAGAGGTGAAGAGACAGGAGAGAGGGCTGAGAGTGAAGAGGTGAAGGGACAGGAGAGAGGGATAGACATGAAGAGATAGAAGGAGAGGAATAAATAAGAGACTTATAATTCTCCTAGACGGTACTGAGAGATGCAACACGTTGACCTCTAACCTCCAGTCATGATGTTGATATAGGGCTGGGCGATATGGCCAAACATTTCATCACAATATATCACGAAAAAAATGTCATATAGTTTGATATCGATAATTATTGATATTTTTATTAGTATTAAAAATATATATATATATTTTTAAATGATTATTATTATATATATTTTTTTCTGTTTCTGATTTCTCTGATTTTCTCCCCGTCCCAATTAGTTGTTGTGCCAATTTCCCCCCCCTCCCCTACCTGGCTGCTGTATGCATGTTCTCCTACGAGTCGGTACAATGGCGTCCCGAGTCGATTGCACGCTTCCTCCGAGACGTGCGCCGACAGCCAGTGACGTCTTTTCACTTGGCAGCGAGGACTCTCATTGGTGAAGTGTGACGCGTGGGAGGGCACGCTATCTCCACCAAGTCCTGCCCCGCTTAGCAAGCGCCGAGACCTAACCTGTAGGCGTCGCTGTCCACAACGCCAGATTCCCACCCGCCAGCTTTCCCATCCCCTAATACAGCCAATTGTATTAGTGTGAACGGCCAGCCAAGCTGGTGGCAACGCCGAGAGCTGGGCTCGAACCCAGCATCTCCTGCATTGGTGACGAGCACAATCTCCGCTACGCCACCTGACCGCCCCTTTAAATTATTATTTAAACAACAAATGTATGTTTATTTTGCAGCAATTCTTTGTCGTTGCCGCCATCTTTAGTGTTACAGCCCCTCACACTGCATCTGGTTTGAAAGCGAAAGTACCAAAAAAAGTGTCTGTGGCTTCAGGGGAGTTGAACAGTTCTGGCTCTACTAGTTTCTTTTCTATCTTTTGGCGCTTTTTTGGTGGACAAACCACTGCACACATGCACCATAAATTGCGACTAGCTCTGCTAGCACACATAGCCTACTGTGTACAGACGGGTTCAAACTGCATTTTAAAGAAAGCAAACAAAATAAATGGACAAGAGAAAAATAAATCAATTTGGTCAGTATTGTCATTTGGACAAGCAAAGCCATTACTTTAAGTTGCTGGCAAGAACGACAAGTCTGTCCACTGTCTCTGGTTTTAAAGCTGCCCTGTTGCAGGTCACAATAGGGAGGTGTAGTCTGACGTCACTGGTTGTTCCACCCGTATAGGGATTTATCATTGGGAAAATGGATTATCGGCTATTGTAACAATTCTGCCGCATGAACATTGGCAAGCTTTCCATTTTTGCACAAAATTAGTTCCCTTCTACCACTAACATTATTGTTTAAGCATTTTTGGTTGAAATAAAGGTAGTTATAAGGTTTTTAATTTGTCGTAAAAAATAACTACATTTACCAGTAGGCAGCCTGTTGTTCAGTTGCCAAACAACGTTACGGCAAGCTGATATCAGACTAGCTAGCTATCTAACATTAACATTACCTAGCTAAACGTACTAGACGTTAGCAATGTCTACTGTCGTGAACCATTTGAAATTGGGGCATGTAGAGGAGTTTCGGGAACGAGTAAAATGTGCAGGTCCTCTTCTCAGACCTGTGGGGCAAGCACTGCACACGCATCATGCCGGCTAGCAAGCTAGCTAGCTACTAACGTCATGTAAAAAACAATAACGTTATAAACTATACACAATGTACAACGAAACAATGATTTACATTAGTATTTATATTTACAGTGATTTAATATGCAGCGAAATAACGTTATGCGATTTAAATTATAAATACAAATATGGTAACATGGTTGTGGCTTTTACAAATAGTGGTTAGCTTTAGAGATAAATGGCTATGATCACCGGAGCACTAGTGTTGGGTGAAACAGATACTAGCCACAGATTCAGGGTCAGTTATTTTCCCATTGTACGAATTGTTAAGCTTATGGAATGTAAGGGAAATCTGATCCTAGGTCTGTGACTACAGGCAGGAGGCTACGCTGTGGTGACGTCAGTCAGCAGCGCCAAATAGCAGTGTAGTTTCCCAGCGAACGAAAACATAAACGTTGTTATTTTGCTACCTTTACGATTAACACTTTCCGTACCGGCCGTGCCAGTCCTATACCCCGTTGAGTGCCGACGCTCTATTCAATGACAGAGCACTCGCATTTTTGAATGCATAAACTATATCTTAAATTATGGCTATGTGTCTAATACGACCGTCGCTTATCAATGACTTGTTTGCAGTCAACATTGTCGAAACGGATTGTTTTTTAATCAGTTTATTTCAGTTTTATTCCATTTTGAAAAACGCTCGTTTTTTGAAACGCTAAAAAAAAAAAAATCTGCAGGAATCGCGCTTTACTGTAATACACAAACGTGGTCATTTTTCGGCCTATTTAGGAATCGTTTTCAAATAAACGCTAGATTATCGATAGTATATGTGTACAGTGTACTTATGCACGCTATAGAAGCGGGCTGAAAAATCGATTATCTTATTTCCTGATCAGCTATACACACTCACAGCCACACACACACATATGGGACACGTTGATATATAGGTGAAAACAGCTCTGATTATCCCAATACTGGTAAAATAGATTCCTTACCTCAGATCAGATGTTCTCCAAAAATATTATTCCAATTCCTGATTGCCATTCCAAATATCGATCGCGTTTATTGATCCAATGCTGGGTACTGGAAACATATATTCCACGCTGTTCTGATGGTGGGCAATGACTGGGATCGTCTCCGGTTACTTGCCTGACAAGTAAAATGTGGAATCCGGACTCTTTTTTCCCCATGCGTTTCATTCAGTCTAATCCAATGGGGTGCAGTACCATCCGGAGAGACGATAGGGGGCGGTATTTTCCCAATTCGAGCTCAGAGAGAGTGCCAGTGGTAACGTGAGGCTAGATTGATGAAATATGAATGGAAATCGCTAATAAAAAAAAAACGATTAAAAAAAACGGCATCGCGTTTCTGGCACTCAATGGTTGGCATGAAATAACAAATTATGCCGTGGCTGGCACTCAAAGTGTTAATTGCAAATATTTTCATGTTGAGCTATAGATTGTGGATAAATACGCACACAGAAAGGTACACCATGCCAACGTTAATGCTTTATTTATCTAAAACGCCGATTTAGAAATGGTCAATGGGGAAATACATTAAGTGGAACAGAGGGTGGAACAGGAAAAAACGAACATGACGTAACCACTACACCTCCCTATACAAAATATTTGTATTTTTTTATTATCAATATTATTTTTATTATCGATTATTAAAATATATTGCGATAATTATCTTTATCGTTTTATCGCCCAGCCCCATGTTGATATAGGACAATACCAACCAGACAGAGGAGACACATTATAATATGGTGTAGTCTGAGTGGACTTGGTGTTATCGTCAGTTGAAAATAGTTTTTACTTAATAGCAAACGTGAGATACTCAACATATGTCTATACTACTATGTACTCTACTACTATGCTACTGTACGTATACTACTACCTACTATGCTAATATGTCTATTGTCTATACTACTATGTACTCTGCTACTATACCTATACTACTACCTAGTACCTACTACTGCTAATATGTCTACTAATATGTCTCTATACTACTATGTACTCTACTACTATGCTACTATACTTATATACTACAATCTACTATGCTAATATGTACTACTATGTACTCTACTACTATACCTATACTACTATCTACTATGCTAATATGTCTATACTACTATTAGGGATGGGACTTTCTAGCAAAAGTGCTATTCGAAAATTTGTGTTTCATAATATCGAATATTTGAATATCCCCCCCCCCCCAAAATGTATACAAAAATGTATATACTTTTTTTTCTTTTTTTCCCCAGCTGACTGACAATAAATCAAAATGACACCATTCACCATCGTAGCCAATAATAACATTGGCATTGACCTATCAACCGGCTTTAATAAACAAACAAACAGTAGCATGTGCATCTTTTTGATCAATTAGGCTATGCAAATTAGGCTGCCTCTAAATATAAAAAGGAATTAAATAAGTGTTTGCTTAAAAAAAAAAAAAGCATTTTATATATATATATATATAAGAAATTATAATTTTTTTTTTTACAAAACGAATATTCTATTGTAAAAAAATGAAATCGATCTTAACTAGAGGTGGGCATAGATACATTTTTTTTAATCTAGATTAATCTATCTGCAATCCTGGATTTAATCTAGATTAATCTAGATTAAAATGGCTAAAAAAAAAAAAAAAAAAAAACCTGCCGAAGGCATTCAAAATATGTGTGTTCTACCCGAATAATGACCAGAAGTAAGTCCTTACTTTTTCTTTCCTCCTTATGTTTCTCAGGCCAGGTGGCCCATTACACCATGAGCCCATCTCCCGTTTCCAAAATGCATTACAGACTGTTTGAAAAAGCTGTTTTGCTATGATAATTGGTAATGAAATATCAAAATAATGTTCAATAAGATGTACTTGTGTTTAATAAGTTGTTTTATTCAGAAGTTAACACAAATACATAATATTACCAGTACAGTACAGTATCTAGCACACTCTCAGGAGCAAAACAGAAAGAATCATTTCAAACTTGAACTATGTGACATGGCTTGAATCAACTGCTCCAGTGGAGTTGCTCAGTGGCCAATGGTGTCAACTGTGGTTGTACTGGGCAGCTCCCAGGTGTGAATGGAAAAGAACATCTGTGCTCAGCGAACCTACCCTGGGTAAATAAATGTAAAAAAAAAAAAAAAAATTTTTTTAGATTAATGCGTTAATTATATTATCGCGCGATACTAGTATAGCGTTAACGCAGCATGTTAACGCCGTTAACGGCCCAGCTCTAATCTTAACACATTCGGGGCCATTGGGATGAGTAATAAATCTCTAGAGGACCGGCAAATGTAAACAGACGTGGGGCTGTTTGTAGAGCGTAAAAAAAGTAGTAGAACGCGCTCACCTCACTAGACTTGACACTGGGTGCTGTAACCTCTGATATCATACATAAAAATAGGGAAACAATGTCCAGGCACGCACTCCAGGTTTTTCCAAATTTATTGGCAGCCTGTAATCATGACGTTTTGGTGTGAACACACCTTCTTCAGAATGGCTTGCATGAAGCATGAAGGGTAAGTGACCCTAGTATATACAAGTCAAACAGGAAGTGACAACATAGCTGTTTGTAGAGCTAAATCTATACTTTATAGTATCTGTCTATTCTCATTGTCAATTGAGTCCATAAACCGTCCCTTCAAAATGGCTTAAAGAATTTTTTTTCATCAATACGTTCTCATTTTATAGCGCCGTGAATATAAGCGTTATACGGGATTTGGTCTAGTATATTTCCTGGAAGGCTAGATATAGGGCTAATAGCTACCAACATTATATCCAATGGCATTTCCGTTATACTGATGCTACAGTTAAAACTCAAACTGCATATGATCGGCACGATCCTCAAGCATGTATGCATGAAAGGGGGGGGGGGGGGGCGGGGGACGTCGTTTCTTATTATTGATTACCAATAACCGCGTTCGTCTAAGTAGCCACATAGGCCGATCGCCTGGATGGCTATCAAAACAATGCCCGATCGGGTTGTACTTTACGTGAAAAAGATCTTACCATGAGCCGGTTGGATCCCCCAGAGCATTTCCCCGTTATTGATCGCCATCTGGTAGATCGATATGTCCATTGGCTGATGATAAATCCCCTTATTGCATAGTGAAATCCGCGCTCCAAAAGGTATTCCGTGGAACAGACAATAGCTATCGCTTCAGATGAGTAGAAAACTACATTAGAGATCTAAAAATAAAAAAAAGACAACTTCTGCCACAGGGAACACTCTATTATCGCGATAGCGCCCCTAAGAGGATCTGGCCGGTATTGCACCTTCTCGAATTCAAAGAGTAGGGTACATCTGCAGTGCAGCTCGGCGACCTTGAATAGGTTATTAAAATGGAATAAAAGCCAAAACAACTTGCCACGGATATATCCGTGCTTCTGTCCACAACGGGTGGAATTGAAACACGGAGATCTCCGTGGTCGGGCGGGATTGTGTTAATAACAGAAACGACTATTCGAATTTTCGAATATTCGGTCCCATCCCTAACTACTATGTACTCTACTACTATACTTATACTACTACCTACTATGCTAATATGTCTATACTACTACGTCTATACTACTATGTACTCTACTACTATACTTATACCTACTATGATCATATGTATATACTACTATGTACTCTGCAACTATGCTACTATACTTATACTACTACCTACTATGCTAATATGTCTATACTACTATGCACTCAGAGTGTAACACTCTAAGCTTGTTACTATTTGACGAACAATGCCACTGACCGTTAGCTGCCACTAGGGGTGTAACGATGCGACCTCGCAACGATTAATTTCGATTACGATTATTCAGGCAACGATTCAATGCATCATGAAATCTCTTCATTTGACCACGATTCGATTAATTTTCGATTAATTTTCTATTAATTTTCTATCAGTTAATTCCCCCAAAAATGTTGAATACACAAATGTGGCTGGGGGAACTGATTCACTCAGCATGAATGGACTGGACTATAGGTCAATAAAAACAAAACAAAACAAAACAAAAAAATATCTTTTTTTATTTCGATTAATTTCTATTATAATCGATTCTAACATTTTCAAATCGATGCAGTTGAATCGTCAGTCACATTAGAATCGATGCATTGTTACACCCCTAGCTGCCACAGATGTTCCCCTCCTGCTGACTTGTTGTTCACAGTCTGTAAGAGGCTTTGGATGAAAGCGTATCTCTCTCTCTCTCTGTCAGGATGGAGACATCCTGGCCTCTAGTTTCCCAGTGGACACTCAGGTGGCCTATATCCTCAGCCTGGGAGTGGTGAAGGATTTCAGGAAACACGGCATAGGTATGACACACACACACACACACACACACACACACACACACACACACACACACACACACCCTCACTCACACACACCCACACTCACACGCACACACACACACATACATACACACATATACACACACACACGCACACACATATACACCCCCCCCCCACACACACACACGCACACACACACACACACACACACATATACACCCCCCCCCCACGCACACACGCACACACACACACACACACACATTCACACTCGCATATATACACACACACACACACACACACACACACACACACACACATACTCACCCACACTCACACGTACACACACACGCACACACACACACACACACACACACACACACACTAAGGCTGGGCGATATATCGATAATCATATTTCAAATGACATGTGTCTGGATGGCAGAATTTAGTACTGTATCTACAAAACCTTCTGTTTAATCATCTTCCATTTATTCATTTGCTTAGATTTTTCAGGTCTGGTCAATTTTAGCATGGTGTTATTCACAGTCAAAGATAAATTTTTTTTTTAATTGATATTCTCATTTGGGTCATTACAATTTACTCAAGCCTAGTAACAGACACAGTATTTCTGACACTGGGAATACATTCCCTGAGATCCATAGATGTCCCTAGAATCAGATACCAAGAACATGCAAATGGACCATATTAAAAAAAGAAAAATCTGTAAATGTGTATTCTGTTTTTATGGAATGAATGAGCTTAAAAAATATTTAAAGTAAATTTTCATAACGCGATAATTTGCTGTGTAATTAATTTATATAATTAACGCGATAAACTGACAGCCCTAGTATAGTTCTAACGTGACTCCGTGGCACCAGTTCCATTAGTGAGAGACCGTTTTAACTAGCACATTTCCACCTCTTCTCAAAACCACTGCAAGGCCATCTACTGACAACTCCTCACCAGCGACGACACTGTCTGCTTTTCACTCTCTCCTCTCCTCCTCTTTCTCCATCACCCATCCCTCCATCTCTAGGCATTCTACTAATTGGAGATGTTTGAAGGAGCACATCTCGACCACAACGTAGGACCACTTTATGGCCATCTATCCACACTGCCTCTCAACCAACAGTGACTGACTCTCTCCTCCTCTGCTCCCATTCTTCTCTCCCCCCCCCCCCCTCTCTCCCTCCCCCTCCCACCCCCCTGTCCTCCTCCCCCCCCCCCCCCCCCCTTCTCCAGGCTCTCTACTGCTGGACAGTTTGAAGGAGCACATCTCCACCACAGCGCAGGATCACTGTAAGGCCATCTACCTGCACGTCCTCACCACCAACAACACGGCCATCCACTTCTATGAGAACAGGGACTTCCGGCAGCACCACTACCTCCCTTACTACTACTCCATACGAGGCGTGCTGAAGGACGGCTTCACCTACGTGCTCTATATCAACGGAGGGCATCCGCCGTGGACCATATTATATCCTTTTTAACTGGAACGGGGGGAGGGAGAGATATACACCATAAGCGAATGTACCATAATGCTTACACCATAACAGAATACACCATAACAGAATACACCATAACAGAATACACCATAACAGAATACACCATAACAGAATACACCATAACAGAATGTACCATAACAGAATACACCATAACCGAATATACCATAACAGAATACACCATAACCGAATATACCACAACAGAATGTACCATAACAGAATGTACCATAACAGAATACACCATAACAGAATGTACCATAAGAGAATACACCATAACAGAATGTACCATAAGAGAATACACCATAACAGAATGTACCATAAGAGAATGTACCATAACAGAATACACCATAACAGAATGTACCATAACAGAGTGTACCAAAGTCTGTGTTCCTTAACTCCGTGTCCCACAGACTACATCCAGCACATTGGTTCAGCCCTGGCCAGCCTCAGCCCCTGTTCCATCCCCCAGAGGCTCTACAGACAGGCCCAGTCCCTGCTGCGCTCCCTGCTCCCTTGGTCCAACATCGCCTCCAAGACCGGTATACAGTACAGCCGGACTATGTGACACTATGGTAGGCATACAGTACAGTCAGACTAAGTGACGCTATGGTAGGCATACAGTACAGCCAGACTATGTGACACTATGGTAGGCATACAGTACAGTCAGACTATACCACACTATGGTAGGCATAAAGTACAGTCAGACTATATCACACTGGTAGGCATATAGTACAGTCAGACTATACCACACTATGGTAGGCATAAAGTACAGTCAGACTATATCACACTGGTAGGCATACAGTACAGTCAGACTATATCACACTGTGGTAGGCATACAGTACAGTCAGACTATATCACACTGTGGTTGGCATACAGTACAGTCAGACTATATCACACTGTGGTTGGCATACAGTACAGACTCAGACTATATCACACTATGGTAGGCATACAGTACAGTCAGACTATACCACACTATGGTAGGCATAAAGTACAGTCAGACTATATCACACTGGTAGGCATACAGTACAGTCAGACTATATCACACTGTGGTTGGCATACAGTACAGTCAGACTATATGACACTGTGGTTATGACACTTTTTTGTCCTGGTCGTTGCGCTACCCTACTGTCGGTCTGGGGAGGCTGTAGACTAGGGCTGCATGATTAATCGTAAAAAGAATCGTGATCTCGATTCATACATCTATGCGATCTCATTTCTAAATGACGATGATTCTGATGTATTCGCATTTGCGTCAAAATGATGAAATCAGTTTCATTAAAACACTCTCTAGAGCTGCCGCGATTACCGCATTACCGCGGTATCGCTGTTACATCACGGCCACCGCAGAGTAGGCTGAATACCGCGTCACCGCTGTTTTTTATAATAATAATAATAAATTACCCGCCTCTCGTTGGGCTTGCGGCTCTGCAGATATACCCTACTCATCTATCGAGGTTCCAAGCGACCCTATTGGGTACCAGAAAAGTCACGTGAAACATTGCAGACCACTGATTGGTCAGAAGAGAGACGCGTCACACGTTGTAGCGTCACCACCAATCGGCAAGCGCGTATTAGGTTTTTACTTCCTGAATGTCAGATCATCACAACACGGCTAATAACGTTAGCTTTAACTCTCCGCCGGAGTGGACTACCATCGCTCTTCAGGAGTACTAAACGAGACATAATGATTTTACTGTCTGCAACGAATGTTATAATAAAAGCCCTTCGTTCTATACACTTGTCTGATTGAAAACTTTATTAACAGACCGCAGAATGGGACAACTCGGCACGCTCTGAGCAAAGAAAGGAACTGAGATATGAATAGAGTATTGCTTGCCTTGCTATTGTCCGGTAAATACGCTGATGTTATTGAACGTATAACTATATAATGTTAATGCCACAAAACGAATGCCTTTATTATAAAGTAGTAACTTTATAGTAATAATAATAAGAAAGGGTCGGGGGGGTTAGGGGTAACCACCCCTGCCCGCGTCACCGAGTGAACGGCGCACGACCAGAGGGGAAACTTCGAATCCGTGTTTCACTTTCAATAACTAATGCGTGCTTGCCGAATCCCAAACAATATTCATGCTGCAAAGTCATCCTCTAAAAATAGACATTTAGACTAGAGGCAGGCTATATGCTATAAAGAGTAGACTACTACTACTAAAAAAAAAAATGCATTCAAACTTTTTTTTTTTTTTTTTGTGTAAAACCGCGGCGGTAGGAAATATTTTGCAAATTTGTGCGGTAAGGAAATAATCAATACCGCGGCAGCTCTAACACTCGCTGCTATTCCCCTATGCATTCACGTGTTGACTTATTTGCTTCGGAACAATCCCAGTTGTGTTCCAGATGAGTGGTAGGAGCTGGAAAACACAGGTTCCATAGCCTGAAGTCTTATAGTTCAGTCCAAAGTTTATAAAAATCCCATGGAAAATTTGTTTTGTAGAAAGGTTTTGTAATGTGTGTACCGGTAAAAATACAGCGTGATTATCCAAAAGGGCCGTCCACTTCATAACATTCTGACGCTATAGTCGGGACAAAGGTCTTGTTCGTTAACCTTCCCCACTCTCACCCGCCTGTGTGGGATCTCTTTCGGAGCGGACGCTCGTTGGCTCGTTGGTGATCAATCATTTTCGCCATCAGCGGTGATTGGTCAGTTCAGGTCCAGTCAGAACCGGAAGTGGTTATTTGATGGAGCGCTTGTCAAATGACCCTCGCCGGATATATCGTCTTGTAACTCGAGACCCGGAGCACGCAATTGGTTGAGTGTGGTGGCGATCGAAAGGCGGCAAATTCTACTTTCGAATGGTGTATTGGATGATCGGCGAAAAATGCAGCCCTGAGCTGACAGACGACAGCAAAGTGCCGCGATGCATGTGCGTGGTGTACCGTATAAGTCAAGCACTTTCATATATGTTAGTGCAATAATTTTTTTTATTGAAAAGATAATCTTGTGACTTGTGAGAGAATCGTGATCTCAATTCTTAGGGAGAAAAATCATGATTCACATTTTAGCAAGAATCATGCAGCCCTAGTGTAGACCACCACATGCTGCCCCTTTGTCAGTCTGGGGAGGGTGTAGACTACCACATGCTGCCCTACTGTTAGTCTGGGGAGGATGTAGACTACCACATGCTGCCTTACTGTTGGTCTGGGGAGTGTGTAGTCTACCACATGCTAGAGCTGTCTTCACTGGCCTCACGATTAGATTACGATTCAGCTGTCCACGATTCGATTAGATTCTACGATGCATCTCGATGCATCTCTATGCAGCTCAATAATATATTACATCCTCCATTTTATAATCTGTATTACTGCACATGGCTACTTTTTCATCAATTAATACAAGCAGTCAGATACATAAACTTTTATTTAGAAAGTTCTTAAATCAGAATGTCAAAATAAATGTATTTACTAGTGTTGCATGATACACATGATACTAGAAAGGTATCTCGATACCCAGCTGTTAAAAACGGTTCAATACTCATTTTATTAGTATCAATACTTTTAGAATAGCCTGATACTGTATTTTCTATGAGTTGAGTGGATGCATGACCGGAGCACTAGCTTTCGTTGTGGGCGTGTCAACAGTGTCAGCTGAACACAGACCAAGGCATAGGAATATTCACAGATATCACCCAATGTCTTATTTCATAACATAATACAACGTTTCTGAATGGACGTTTGGATTAAACCAAGTTGTATGCAGTGATGAACAGTCTTTCCCAGCAGAACACAAGTTAATTAACGTTACACAGGTCACGCTATGCATGCTTAGCTTGCTAACGTTAGATAGCAGGAGCCGTCTGTCAACAAAGATGTTGTTTCAACAAATGGATTCACAAAATGGATTAGCATCCAAACGTTATCGAAGACTCCTGTGATCAGTAAGTAGGTACTACGTACGTCTAACTTTTACTAACCATTTTTCACCACAGCAATTTTGCGCAAATTGTTCTACGTTTTATGCGTAAATGTGCGCTATGTGCCTAAAGTCACACATCAACGTTAGTAGGCTATAATAATAGATTATGTTCTGCATCGATGCAGAATCGTCCACATCCGCATCGCGATGCATCTTAGAATCAAGAAATGTCCACACCCCTACCACATGCTGCCCTACTGTTGGTCTGGGGAGGGTGTAGTCTATCACATGCCTCCATCCGATAGGTGTGGAGTTGCCAGCCGCTTCTTTTCACCTGACAGCGTGGCACAGAACCTGGCGCCCGGACCGACCGACCGGTAGGAGTCGGTATTCGCAACGACCAGGACTCATACCCCCACCGGCTTCCCACCCGCAAACACTGCCATCTGAATGACTAGTGTAAACGGGGTGTGTGACACCATATAATAATGTACCTGTGTGTGTGTGTGTGTGTGTGTGTGTGTGTGTGTGTGTGTGTGTGTGTGTGTGTGTGTGTGTGTGTGTGTGTGTGTGTCTGTGTGTGTCTGTGTGTCTGTGTGTCTGTGAGGAGACGGGGGGCGGGTTACGCTTTATCCACATATGGGGTTTCCCCTATGAATTATTTGCTTTTGAGGGATGAAGTGTGTGAAGAATGCACGTGTATGTGTGTACGTTTTAAGTACACGTCTGTGTCGCTGTGGCCCTTCTGTCTGCCCTATTTATTATTGAGTGAATAGCTAAGTCTCTCTCTTTCTCTGTCTCTTTCAGGAGTGCCCTCTTTTGTTCCTCATCGGAGTCTTCCCTGTACGCACCAGGACACACACACACACACACACACACACACACACACACACACACACACACACACACACACACACACACACACACACACACACACACATACATATATACACACACAGAACCACGGAACCCTAAAGAGACTGGGGGTTTGAACCTTGCCTATCTTTCTGTCTACCTACCTGTTCACCACTGTCACAGAGACCATATAAACTATTTGTATATGACATATATAAGCTTAATATATAAATACATATATATGTATATTCTATGCTGTTAGTAGTTGGCCCTCTCTCTCTGTATAGATGAATTGTCCACCAGGGTCGGAGTCGGTTCCCGTCCGTTTCGTTCCGATTCAGGAGGAAGTTGATCCTCGAAAGATTTGATCTGTGAATGGAATAGTTCTAATAGGATCATACTAGGGGGGATTATAAATTGATGAATACAAGGGCAACATCGGCAACTTCCTTGAGGCAATGTAGTTGGGCAATATTGTCATCGGCGGGTGTTAGAATTTGCAGATGACACTGTAGTGCTACTACAGGAAAACCCAGGAAAACGCAGGATTCCGTCTGCATTGCCCCAAAGACGTTGGCTGCGTGTAATGGCCGTATAACGTATGACTATTTTAAAGAGGAAAAGAAACCTTGACTTCTTCAGGCCTGAAAATCTACATTTTCAAAGTCCATGATATTTCCAGGATTTCCATGACCCCGTACGACCCCATGACCCCTATCATGGAGGAAGAGTTGTTTTGACCCCTGAGTTGAACGGACGTGAATGGTAACTAACGGACCTATCTTTCTAAAAACCCTTGGATCAACCACTTCCCTCTGACAAAACAAAGTTGACGCAAACAGAAGTTTGTCCGAGGGAGGCGACGGTTGTGACTGGAGGATCCGGGAAAGAGGGCGGGGCTCGAGATAGGTCAGTTGACCCTTGACCCTAAGCCCTAAGGCTGTGTGCTCCATGCCTGTAATGTTAATGCTGCTAACGTAGAGGAACAGCTGTTTTTTTTTTTTTTTTTTTAATGTGGCCCAGAATAGATTTTTATGTCTGTTTATAATCGAGAAGAGATGCGAAGAAGGGGATAGAGATGCTCCCACCATGAGATTCATACACTGTGCGTGCGTGGGTGTGTCCGTGTGCGTGTGTGCGTGCATGAATGCATGCATGCGTGTGTGTGTGTGTGGGCTTTCATTTGAGAGTGAGCGAGAATGTGTCAATGAGTCAAGCCCGGTATGAGGGTTTTTATAAATCAAAGCCTTGTTTTCCCCCTTTTTTTTTTATATGTCATGATTTTAATTCTAATGTCTTACAGTGGTTTCTAGAGGGCTGGAGCTCAAAAAGGCCCCCGTCACCTAGACTCTAAAATAACCAGAGCAGGATGCGTCGTCGTGCAGCAGTATGAGACACTTTTAACTGGACCCCTGGGAGACGGACCCCCCCGGAGCTGAACTGCCTCCGTCTTGTTCCTCCTCGCCATATCATTCTGGTGATTCACTCAAAACTGGGCATCTCGTGTGTCATCAGGTTGGCGGGCGCGGGGTCTGATGAGGTTATGGTTAGGTTTGAGGCAGGGACGGGGTCTAATGAGGTTATGGTTAGGTTTGAGGCAGGGGCGGGGTCTAATGAGGTTATGGTTAGGTTTGAGGCAGGGGCGGGGTCTAATGAGGTTATGGTTAGGTTTGAGGTAGGGGTGGGATGCCTGGATTTTATTGAGTCCCATATCATTCTAGCCTAAAACCACAAGGTGCCACACTGGTGGATTTCAATCGTTCGTGTTCTGCATGAAACGTTTGTCTCCAAAGATGACGGGGGAGGGGATGTTGATGTCCATGTTTTTTCTTTTTTTTCTTCTTTTTTTTTTACTCTTATTTAATTATTATTATTATTATTATTTTCTTTTTTACAATGCATATTCAATGTTTGTGGACTGCACTCAGGAAAATGTATTTCAATCTTTCTAGATTCATGCCGCATGGTCAAGACGAATGAAAGCGACGGTAGCCATACATTCAGCGGCTGTGAAGAAGCAGAGGCGATGCGCTCGCGACTGTCCTCGTCGTCTTCGACTGTGTCAACCCCCCCCCCCCCCCCCCCCCTCCCAGAGTGCGGTCCCTGTTTATACATGCTGTACGGTAGTTCCTCCCGGGGGACCCTGCACCCTGAGAACACGTCTCCCACAGAGGCCAGGTCCTCCAGTGAACACGTCGTCTACTAATCACATTCGATATTTTGCCTTGTGCCTCATGAAGGATTTTTAAAAGAAAAAGACATGCAGAGCCGTTTCGTCTGAAGGAATCTTAAAAAGAAAAACGGGCTTCGGGGGTCTGACCCCAGTTAAGGTACTCGTCTCTCAAGAGAGGGAGGATGATGTGGGGCTGAATCCGAGAAGTAACGAATGTAGTATCGAAGCAGAAGGTTCCTCAAGGGGGGAAGTGGGTTTTTCGTGCGCCAGTAAACGTACTGGGATTTTGCAGTCAGCATATTGCTGATCTGGTGTCAGTCTTGTTTCATGCGCCAGTAAACATACTGGGTTTTTGCAGTCAGCATATTGCTGATCTGGTGTCAGTCTTGTCTGCACACAAACCTGTTGACCGGGGATTGTTTTCCCCAAAAAATCTTTTCAAGACTTTCACAAAAAGTCAGTAAGAGGAACAGAGGACTAGACGAGGCTAGGAGCGCTCTTGAGAACCCCTGGTCCGTTCTGTGTATTACAGTAATGTACTGCTTTGAACCTCAGCCAAGTAGGATGGAATTACATACTAACAAGAAACAAATGTGACCATTAACCTCTTTTTTTTCTTTAGTTTTTTTATAAATACAATCTGATCTAGTAATAATGAAAGGAGCGCATTCTGGTTTCCATTGGTTAAACTCTTCTAGCTGTACCTTTTCTCAGAATTTCGACCTTGGGATTCTAGAACTCGACACCTTTATACGGCCGGTAGCCATTACGACATCGGCGTTAAAATGTTGGAAAGTTCTTGAAAATGGCATTTTCACGCGTGAGATTGCACAGCCGGTCCGGGTTAAAAGTGTAAACGCAGCCATGAAAAGGCTTTTGAGAAGCGCACGGAGCGGTGAGCCACGGCTACGAACTTTAGCGAAATCCAGTCGGGAGAGACGAGAAGTCTAAATCGACGCGGCTACACGGGTTGTGGATCTTCCCGCCGTCATGTGCGTTCCACGCTCCACCGTCTCCATCTTTATAGCCGCTTGTAGAAGTTTCCCACGCGGCTGTCTTGCTACAGTGTGACGGAGCAGCGGTGTGCAGAAAGCGTGTCAAAAGCACGACTTCTACTACGGTTACATCTCCCATGTAGCCCATCGTGACCCCAGGACAAACGCACATGCAATTAGTGTAAATACGAAAGATTGGATATTATGTCCCGTCAACGGGAATTAGAATGGATTTTTTTCTTCTTTTTTGAGCCAATGGTTTTTGATTTCAATAAGCTTGTTTCCCTGGGTTGTTTTGCATACATTTCTGCCCCCCCCCCCCCCCCAAAGGCGTCTTTTCTTTTTAAGTCAATAATGGGGAAGAGCTGTTCTTTGTATACTGAAGATTTCTTTTGACATCGCTGTCATTCCTTTCTCTTTTTTTCCCTTATTTTATTATAAGGGAAACTTGTAATTGATTGATTTGTACCCTCCATCATAGACAATTTAAGATTGTGTTTGGATTTGAGAGGAGTTACCCTTTGTTTTTTTTTCTTTTTGTTTCTTTTCTTTGTGAACACGATCCACCCTTCTAGTAGAAATTAAAGAATTCCAATGTGGACAGCAGCTATAGAAAAATGATTATTTAACGACTAAGTGATTATAGACCCTTTTACTGTTTGTAATCGATAAGGTTTCGGGACGTGCGTGCGGCGCGGTGACACGGAGGTCTCCCGGGACGATCTGGGTGAGACCGCGTGACGTCCGATGACCTCGGTTACCTTCGCCTATAAACCTCCGGAGTTTCTCCCCAAAAGGCGTGATGGTTTGGAGATGGAAGCGGAGCTTTGTCTACAAGATGTACAAGATGTTTTTAACGAATAAAGGAATAGGAATCGATTTGACTGACTGACTGGTGTAAAAAGAATAAAATAATAATAAAACAAAGAAGTTAATTGGAAAATAAACTATGTGCGTACCAAAAACCACAGAACCCCTGTACAACCCACGTCTACGGACAACGAGTTCAGTGATATCAACGCAGGCCTGTGTATGAATCACCGGAAAAGCTTTTGACCCTCGTCACTTTCGGCTCTGCTCCCCCACCGCCCAGGCTTCTCTGAAGGCGTAGCTCACTCTGGGGCACTAAGAAGCCTCTCGCCCCACCTTCCACGGGGGTCGCTCTGGGTTCTCCACGGTCGGCTCCCAGGTGACCCATAGGATGAAGAAAAGAGGCCTCGAGGGGTTGGAGGTGGAGGACTTAGTTGGAGCTCTTCAGTGGTGGAAAGTAACTTAAGTTACAAGTACAATTTCGAGCTACTTGAACTGTACGTGAGTGTTTTCATTTTAGGGAAATTTATACTTTTACTCCACTACGTTTCAAAGGAATTGTTCTACTTTTTACTCCACTACATTTATCTGAACCCATCAGTTACTTTGAAGAAAAAGATTTTGCATAGAAAACATGGGGGAAATGTATGAAGATTATATGCTTTCACACTTGAAGCATGTCGATCTCAAGAGGACGTAATCAGCGCAGCATAACTGGACCACGTACCACTTTAATGTAACCTTTAATCTGAGCAGCATAACTGGACCACATACCACTTTAACATAACTTTTACAGGTCAATGGATAGAGAATTGAATGCTCCCCAAGCACTGGAACACACAAATGTTATGTAGAATGCATACTTTTACTTTTAGATACTTAAGTACATCCAATGGAAAATACTTCTCTACTTTTACTTAAGTAGAATTTGAAGGGAGGACTTGTACTTTTACCAGAGTACTAATTTATCTGGGTATTTCTACTTTTACTTAAAGGAACACGCCAACATTTTGGGAAATTAGCTTACCGTCTTCTCCAGAGAGACAAGAAGATGGATACCAGTTTTCTCTCATGTGTGTTCAGTAGAAGGCTATCTGGCTGCATGTTAGCCTAGCTTAGCACAATGAATGGAAGCGGACATGGTCGGTTAGCCTTCGGGGGAGGTGTTAGTTGGACAATGCCTAGGCTAACCGGTCATGTCCGCTGCCATTCATTGTGCTAAGCTAGGCTAACGTGCAGCCAGATGGCTTTCTACTGAACGCACAGAGAGAAAACTGGTATCTATCTTATTGTCTCTCTCTGGAGAAGACTGTAAGCAAATTTCCCAAAATGTTGATGTGTTCTTTTAAGATAGCTTGATTTGATTCGATTTGATTTGATGTGTTTATTTGCGAAGGAACAGTGCTACAGTTAATGAACAAAACGCCAATGCATTACAACAATGTCTTACAAAAAAAGCTTGTAAACGAGCCAGATTATAGCCAAGGCTGGTTTCCATCTGCGTCCTTTAACACTTTGATTGCCCAACTTGAGTTTTCTCGGGTTTACCCCCCGAGGGTTGAATGCCCACTCACGAGAATTCTCGTATTTTCTTGTTTTTTTTTAATTTATTAGTCATCTGAAATCATATTTCATCAACCAAGTCTACTGTTGGAAATTCAGCCACTCCAGGCGCTCAGATGTGAAAAAAGCACCCCCTATCGTCTCCCAGATGGTAATTCACCCTTTTGGATTGAACTCAATGAAAATGAATGAGAAAAAAAATCCCTGACTCCACATTTTACTTCTCACTCACGCAGCCGGGGTCGATCAGCTCCACTAGTGAGCCTCAGAGCAGCGGGGATTATGTGTTTTTACAGTATACACGGTGAATCAATAAAAGGATCGATTTTTTCGAATGGCGATCAGGAATTGGAATAATCCATTTGGATACCATCTGATCTCAGGTAAGGAATCTATGTTACCAGTCTTAGGATAATCAGACTCGTTTTCACGGAGATATAAGCTTTTATGTGATATGGCTGATTGACTGTGCGAGCGGTCAGGAAATAGGAGAATCGATTTTCAGCTCGCGGCCAGAGCGTGCATGCGTACACATACTATTGATAATCTAGCGTTTATTTGAAAACAATTCATAAATAGGCCGAAAAATTACAACGTTCTAGAATATTCCAGTAAAGGGCGATTATCATGGAATGTCTTCATTTTTCCATGAAAACGAGTGCTTTTCAAAATGCTAGAAAACGGAAATGAAGCGATAAAAAAACAATCTGCTACGACAATGTTGACTGGAAAATGAGTCTTTGATAAGTGACGGGCAGATTAGACACATAGCCATAATTAAAAACATAGATTAGGCGATATTAACGTTAACATTGAAGTGGTGCTGGACATTCAAGGAGGTAAAAAGGAATTAAGCTTGGGCAGTGAAAGTGTTAAGAGATGTTACCTGGAATCATAAAACATTTGATTATAACAGCAATGAGGGGGCGACAGTGGCTCAGGAGGTAGAGCAGTCGTCTGGTAATCCGGAGGTTCCCGGTTCGATTCCCACTCCTCCCGGGCAGCGTTTCAAAGTGTCCTTGAGCAAGACACTTAACCCCTAAGTGCCCCAGATGTGCAGGATTGTACCGTGCATGGTTGCCTCTGCCATCAGTGTGTGAATGTGTGAGTGAATGGGTCAAATGTGAGGAACAAATTGTAAAGCGCTTTGGATAAACGCTATATAAATGCAGCCATTTACCAATGATGCTAGTACTAATACATGCGTACAACAAATCACAATAACACTAAAATACATAATATTAGAGTAATTAATTCACTGCTATCTTTAAAACATACTGCTCAACTATTTGTGTGCAGGTTTGGTTTGTCATCAGCCTTCATGGGCCAATGGGCCATTCCCATTCTCCTATCTCAAACCCTGCCCTCTTTTCTTGATCCTCCAATCACAACTGTCACTTACCTCGGACAATTTGTTTGTCCGTGGTAAGCGACAGTTGTGATTGGAGGATCAAGAAAAGAGGGCAGGGTTTGAGAGAGGTCCAATGTTTATGCTTGAATGTAAATTCTCTTCTATACAACACATATAAAACGTTATGACACCCTCTGCTGACTTTATAAAGGAGTGCACATTATTAATTAAATAATAAAAAAAAAAATTAAGTAATTGCTGTTGTTTTTAAGATTACTTGTATGTGTGTGTGGGCAAACTCAACAACTATAGGCTATTGTATATGTCTATGTACTGTATCCATGTATTTTAGAAGGTGCTGAATATGGAAGGATGTGTCAATCCGTCACAATTGTCTTTCCTACACATCTATTCTTATTTGCATCCAATGTAACACATGCTGCTGAAGTGGTAATCTGTGAGATCCTGATTTTTGTTTGTTTGTGACATCTATTGGTGATAAGCAAGCATTGCTGTTGCATTTTTGCACTGTATTGAGTTTTCCATCTAAAAATCCATGCTAACTACTGATTTATTCTTCTATTCATTCCAAACAAACTGCTGTTGCTGCTGGTGATGTAAAACACATCACTTCCTGCAGTGACGGATGATTTCCCCCGGGAATGTCCTGCCAGACATGGGGCTAGATCCACAAAGAATGGATTGCACGGTGCTAATTGCACCCTTACTTACAATTCATTATGAATTGAAAATGGGGGACCCTGATGTAAACAAGATGAAAGTATTTCTCTGGTCTGCATCCCCTTAACAATTGTGTGTATTGAGCCGTACTGTATTGTACCCATTCTGCAATCTGTTAATAAGATTTTCATTCAATCAATCACCAAGGACAGCAAATGTAAAAACAACGTTCATGAACTGGGTATAGGTCAGTAATAAGGAATCACTGTTGTGTTATATCAATTGGCAATAGTTACTTTATTACTTTAAGCTATAAGGTTATTTTTATCCTGCAGAATTTCTCCACCTCCAAAGCATAATGCTAGGGTTGGGTGATATGACCAAAATATCATATCACTATATTTTCTCTTTGTTTTGACTGTATAACGGTATTTCATGGTATTTCATTTTTCAGTACAAACTACAATGTGATATGACATCTTTTTATGTATTTATTTTGTAATACAATCGTCATCATGCTATTTCATTCAAAATGGTGTATTTTCTTTAACTTTTTTAATACTGCTGCAAGGAACTTATACAGTTACATGTATAAGTATACATGTAAATGTATACAAATATACAATATCCATTACAGCGAAATTATTATTATTATTTTTATATAAAAGGAATAACCTCATCAATTGGAGCTTGTTGAGCTTGTTTTTTCTGGGCATACAAGTTGGCCGCTGCAATTCAAACCAATAGTTTTCAAGTTCAAGTTTCAAGTTTAGTTTATTTGTCACACATAAGGTACATGTACATTACAGTGAAATGCTTGGTTCTGTACGAGCCGCCTGAGATTGTGCTTCATACAGTAAAAAAGTTAAAGAATAAAGGCCAAACACTACAAAATATACAATATACAAACTAAAGTACAAATGAAGTACAAAATGCTAACTTTTTAAAATGCTAAAATGAGGTAGGGATGTAGTGCAAATCCTTTCGTAATAAATAGATACAAATATAGTAAAGGGTTTTAAAGTGAATGTAAAGGTGAGTGTTAAATGTGAGTGTGTGCATGTGGATGTGTGTGCAATGAATATAAATGGCTGTGTTAGAGCAACAACGCAACAGTCAGACATTGTCCTGATAAACAGTAAAGCATTACATCACGCGCAGGAATCGGTTATGAGAATTAGACCATGCCTAGGGGTTGTCGTTAGACCCCCGTAGGCATGGTCTAATTCTCATAACCCACGACTGCGCGTGGTGTAATGGCTTTTATACAACTGGCGCATTCATCCAACCTTATTGCTATACAATAAACACATTAATTGAAGATTTATTGACAAACCCATCCGCAGAAAAAGTAGTAAAAAAAAGAAAAAAGAAGAGACGTTGCCTCCGTGTGTAGAAGCAGCGCTGTTTCAAGGCATTCCATCTAAGAATGAAGTGAGCGTGGGTTATGGGATTGATTGATTGATTGAACATTTTATTACAGATAGACAGTGCTTACTACAGGAGGCAATTCTTTTTAACCTACTTTCTATAGAAGCAGCTCGGAGGTGCGCTGTTTTAAGTGAGCGTGTGTTATTGGATTGATTGATTGATTGATTGAAAATTGTATTAATGTCCGCCTTGTTTCGAACTGGTTATGCTTAGGCACTCTTCGATGTCGCCCTCTTTCGAAGTCGGTTATGCTTAGAGTTTGGAATCAGGGCTGATGGTCTATCGCCCTGCTCTAAAGATAAACTCTAAGCATAACCGACTTCGTAAGAGTGCCTAAGCATAACCAGTTCGAAACAAGGCGGACATTAATAAAATGTTCAATCAATCAATCAATCAATCAATCCAATAACACACGCTCACTTAAAACAGTGCACCTCCGTGTGAGCGTGTGTTATTGGTTTGATTGATTGATTGCTTGACAATTTTAGTATCAGTGAAATGAATGTCCTTTTGACGAATGGCATCTAACAACAGACTTCCCGCGATTTATATTTTGTTCCACAATTACTCATGACCCACCAATTACATAATCCAACATTGTGTAAGAAACTAACACATTCGCCGTGACAGAATCGTTTTTGAAAGAGTCGTTATGACGCATCGTTATGACACATCCATTCGTAAAGATTATTGTCCGCCATCTTGGTTTTTCCTATGAAAAATTCGAACTGGCGGAGTGATTGTAATTCGGTTGTGGGCGGGTTCTGGGATCACGAGCGTGGGTTATGAGAAATAACCACGTCTAACTTGACTGTTTCAGCCAATCAGAATCGAGAAATTAGCATGCCATTTTATAATCAAATATATTTTCTTTCTCTTTTTACGCCTAGAATGACAGTGGAGTGTGTTTGTGGTTCACTGGCCACAAGAGCTGCTGCCACCTTGAGGGGCCGATAATAGCTCGCTCAACAATGATCCTATTGACCCTATTGACAAAGGTCAATTGACAATATTCGGGTTGTGCGCCAGATGGGTCTAGGTTGAAAATAACCTGACTTATCCTTTAAAGGTAAGGTTAATTGGCTAGGTTAATTGATCATTGGAATGCATTTATTACCATTTTGATCAAAACTAAAAAGTGTGTGTGTGGGGTGGGTCTCGTTTTCTAAGAGTTAGACCTACAAAAGGCCTTCGACACTGTCAATCACACCATTCTGATTGACAAGCTAAAAGCAATTGGTTTTGATAGTTTATCAGTGAGCTGGATACAATCCTACCTGGAGGGGAGAGAACAGATGGTGGAGGTAAACGGTACCCTATCCCCCCCCCTCACAGTGAACTGTGGTGTTCCACAAGGAAGCATACTAGGACCACTACTGTTCCTAATTTATGCAAATGACATGTCGTCAGCTTGTGATTGCAACTTGTTCCTGTTTGCGGACGACTCAGCCCTGCTGGTCTCTGACAAGAACAAGTTACAGGTTGAAAAAACCCTCAGCTCGGAACTAGGCAAAATCTGCATATGGCTCGCCGACAACAAACTATCATTACACATGGGCAAAACAGAGTCCATTCTCTTCGGTTCAAATAACAAACTCAGCAAAACAGACGGCTTCTCAGTTACAGTGGGTGACAATATTGTCACAAGGAAAGATGAAATTACCTACCTGGGTTCCATCCTAGAGGCTAATCTTTCCTGTGACAAAATGGCATCCAATGTAATAAAAAAAGTCAATCAACGAACTCGATTCTTGTACCGGATCTCCTCCCTGGTAAACAAGAATACCCTGAAGACTCTGGCAGGAGCACTCCCAAGGGTACTACGACTATGCTTGCACCTCATGGTACCAAAGCACCTCAAAGGCACTAAAAACCAAATTACAAACATCTCAAAACAAACTAGTCAGACTACTGCTTGACCTGACTCCTAGAACCCACCTCACCCCTGCACACTTTGCCAACCTAGGATGGCTTAGAGTAGACAACAGAGTACAGCAACTTGCAATGGGCCTTGTCTACAAGATACACTACACGACCAAGGTACCCATGTACATGTCAAAATACTTCCCAAAGGTCAGTGAATACCACAATCACAACACCAGAGGGAGCTCCACAAATCATGTAAAACCCAGATTCGGCTCAAACAAGGGACTAAACACGTTTCGCAATTATGCCACAACAATGTGGAACGCCCTACCCAAAGCTGTAAAGGAATGTAAATCACTACCCACCTTCAAAAACACTCTCAAAGAACCCCTACGGGAGACTGCAATTCAAAACTGGCCCCTACAAATGTCCTAACCCAGTTGTACAATAAAGACCAAGCATGGCTTTGTCAGTATTCCAATGTACAGCCCCACCCAACCCCACCCCACCTACCCAACCTCCTCCAATGTACAGTTTCCATGTCAAATGTATGTCAGTATTCCAATGTACAGTGTGTGTCCCCCCCCTACCCAACCCCCCCCCCCCCCCCCCCCCCCCCACCTCCAATGTACAGCCCCACCCCACCTACCCAACCTCCCCCAATGCACAGTTTCTATGTCAAATGTATATACTCTTCTTCTGGATTTTTTTAGTATCACAAACAGTACTGTATTTGAAAATCTGGTATGTCATAAATGTATAGATGTAGCAGTACTGTCTATCTGTATGTCATGTGTGTCATATGAATGATGAATTGAAAATGGGGGACCCTGATGGAAACAAGACGAAAGTCTTTCTCAGGTCTGCATCCTCTTAACAATTGTATGTATTGAGCTGTACTGTACTGTACCCATTCTGCAATCTGTTAATAAACTTTTCAATCAATCAATCAATCAATCAATGGTAGGCTTGCATCCATCGGGTTGTGACTGAGCACCACGGGGTGAGTTACGGTAAAGAGCAAGACAACTCCGTGACGTCACGTTTGATGAGCAGGTCCCGCCCCACTGGAGAGAGAGAGGCACTGACTAAACACTTTAGCGCGCAACAGAGAGACAGCTTTTATTATAGCTGTCGTGACTCTCGTGGATAATATTGTATTTCATCCTTCTCATAATAATATCCCAGAACTTCAGGATCAACAGAAATACTCGTGTTTGGAATTGTGTACCGCTGTCCTCCTCCAGAGCAGAATCTTCTGCGAAGTTGGGAACAAAAAGGTGAGTGATGCACTTCAAAGAACCGTCTCGCAAAAAAGCAACAAATACAAACAATTGCGAATTTGTTTATGGAAGCCAAGGTATAGGCTACAAAACACATTTACACGAAATAAACCAACCATGCCCACTGGCGTAACATAAGGAGACTCTCCTTGTAATGTAGTGTTTTAGTACAAATTGTCCACATGGGGAAATTGGCTAGAGCGTAGATCAAGGACCAATTAGGTCATAATAATAGTGATTTAAATGCTCATGCATCGCCATAAATGCAAACTTTACTTTACTTTGTTTAGGAAAATAAGCATCAGCCTATTTGTTTCCTGGCATTCATGTCTGGTGGGGAGGGAGGGGTCGCCCGAGGACGGGGAAACACAAGCTACGTCAGGCCATCTAATGGATTGATTGATTGAAAACTTTATTAACAGATTGCAGAATGGGTACAGTACAGTACAGCTCAATACACACAATTGTTAAGGGGATGCAGACCAGAGAAAGACTTTCGTCTTGTTTACATCAGGGTCCCCCATTTTCAATTCATCAGGAGAACCCAGAACAAAATCTACTCAAATCTTCTGTGACTATTACAGAGCTATCATCATGGAATGGAACTCATTGCCAAGCTACTTCGCTGAAATAGAATCCAAAACCACTTTCAAGAAAAAATTCAAATACCATCTACTAACGAGTATGCACTGAGCCCTTATGGCATAGCAGTGAAAACCAATTCACTGTTAATTCTATTTATGTTGATGGCAGTGAGTGCTGCTCAGGAAGCACTATTTATTTGATTTTAATTGTTTTATTTGAATACTTTTGACTTATAAATATCTTGTACAATATCAACCTAACTGATGATGACATTGTTAATGATGTTGATAAGGATGTAATGTATTGCATATTGTTGTATTGTTGTGTGTGCGGCGGACCCCAGGAAGAATAGCTTTTGTCAAGTGCAAAAGCTAATGGGGATCCTAAATAAACATAAACATAAACTTTACCTAAGGGCATTATTAGGGAGGCTAGCTCGAGAACCTATCTCTTCATTTCACCATAGCCTTTTAACAATTTCTACATTCTGCGACTTTACACTCATAGGTATCAAAGAAGAAGAAAGACTGTCATGTGTTAAACTGTGTGGATACAAACAGGAAGAAATATTCAGGTGTTAAACTGTGGGTATCAAAGAGGAAGGAAAGGTTTGGTTGGTGATAGAACGCTCCATAGTATTGCCAAAGCACAGCAATGGCTCATTAGGTGTGCGTGCACATGCGTGTGTGTGTGTGTGTGTGTGTGTGTGTGTGTGTTCAATATACGCTTACCTAGGATTTTACTTGATTCAACAACAAAGCAGTCGGTGCAATGGCAAGCCGAAAACTGTCGAAAGTGTGGTTATTTTTTTCCCCACAACTGAGGTAGGTAGATTAAATTTTTAGAGACTAAAGTACAGAAAAAAGGTACAGTTGGGTACCGGTATCGATTCACAGGTACCGGTACCGTATCGGTTCAAATGTGAACGGTACCCATCCCTGTGTGTGTGTGTGTGTGTGTGTGTGTGTAGGACAGTGTTTATCTCTTGCACGAAGAGACACGTGTGGTGGTGACCGGCAGGCAGGGCAGACGAGATATCTCACACGGATATGAACAGAGAGAGACGAATGCACGGAAACATTTTGTACGTTTGTATTGTATCCACTTGGGAACTGTGTGTTGTGGTGAGTCTGCTCACCTATTTCAGTGGCGACGGTAGAGGTCTTGTTTTAGGGTAGAGGGGGAGGTCTTGTTTTAGGGTAGAGGGGGAGGTCTTGTTTTAGGGTAGAGGGTAGGGCTGGGCGATATGACGATATTATATAAATATCGGGTACAGTTCATTAACGATACACTTTTTAAACGTATCGTGGATATCGTGATGTTTTGCCCAAGAGGATTGTGTTGCGTCAATCTGGTCCACACGTTGACACTTTTGAACAGCGCCGCCCCACACACGCACTACTGCATCAAAGTTACTACTTATGATAACAAAGGCATTCGTTTTGTGGCATTAACGTTATATAGTTACACTTTCAATAACATCAGCGTATTTACATAGCAACGTCCGAGGTTGACCTAGATATAGCAAGCATTAGTCGTTCATATCTCAGCCCGTGCTGACTCAGTTGTGCCCATTCTGCGGTCTGTTAATAAAGTTTTCAATCAGACAGATGTATGGAAAGGCTTTTATTATAACATCCGTTGCAGTAAAATCATTATGCCTCCAGTCGTTTAGTCATTCTGCGGAGCTAAAAGCTAAACGTCGGCCGCGGCGAGCTACCGCTGCCATTGTTGTTGTCATTGAGCTCTCCAATGGCGGAAGTAAAAAATTAATACGCGCTTGCCGATTGGTGCTAAGAACAGCAGGGCGGGTGCAAGCGGTGTGACGTAATTGGCAGACGCGACTGTCAATCAAAATGATTCTGTTTGCCATCTGAATGAATGAAAACGTTATTAACAGATTGCAGCATGGGTACAATACAGTACAGCTCAATACAACAACAGTCAACAGTGGACTGGAGGATGCAGACCAGAGAAAGACTTTCGTCTTGTTTACATCAGGGTCCCCCATTTTCAATTCATATTTCATATCTAAATCATATAATATCTCATTGCTAAATATATGCAATATATAATCTAATAATCCAATAATCTAAATCTAATATATAATATAAAAATGCTAAATGCATGGGTATTTTATTTTGTCTTTAATGTTAGCTTGCAAACTCAAATACTGTCTTGGTAAGCCTCATAATGAATTGTTTGGGGAAAAAAAGAAAAACATTGTGATGCGTATCGTGTATCGCCGAAAGGTCAGAAAATATTGTGATATCATATTTAGGCCATATCGCCCAGCCCTAGTAGAGGGGGAGGTCTTGTTTTAGGGTAGAGGGGGAGGTCTTGTTTTAGGGTAGAGGAGGAGGTCTTGTTTTAGGGTAGAGGGGGAGGTCTTGTTTCGGGTAGAGGGGGAGGTCTTGTTTTAGGGTAGAGGAGGAGGTCTTGTTTTAGGGTAGAGGAGGAGGTCTTGTTTTAGGGTAGAGGGGGAGGTCTTGTTTCGGGTAGAGGGGGAGGTCTTGTTTTAGGGTAGAGGGGGAGGTCTTGTTTTAGGGTAGAGGGGGAGGTCTTGTTTTAGGGTAGAGGGGGAGGTCTTGTTTTAGGGTAGAGGGGGAGGTCTTGTTTTACGGTAGAGGGGGAGGTCTTGTTTTAGGGTAGAGGGGGAGGTCTAGTTTTAGGGTAGAGGGGGAGGTCTTGTTTTTGAGCTTCTTTGCTCTTGGGTTGATTTGATCTGCTTGGGATGTTATTGGTTGACATGGTAAACATCAGATCATGTAAGAGGTGTGTGTGTGATGAATAGTCACCAATCTCCAATGAAGACTAGTGATTTTAGGGTTGGGTACCCGATAACGGTACCAGCTCCTGGAGTTTGTTATCGGTAACCAATGGTATCTTTTTTCTGTACATAACTCTCTCTGTATAATAACCACATTTCCCCCCCAAACATCTAAATGTCAACATTGTTATTTATTTAGAACATTTTGTTATTTATTGTTGCAACACACCACACAAAATAAATCGCATGATCATGTATTATGTTTTTAAATGTTTAAATATCAACATTATCTGGCCATCCTCAGTAAATATTATGAAACTCCTCTGACCTCGTCTGGTCTTTCAAAGACCCAAGAGACGGGACAGTAATATATATATTTGTGGAAAAGTCAAAAGGCTCCCTCTTGTCTAGCATATTACACTCTTATACTAAACATGTAAAGGTACCGGCCATTACTTTAAGTTGGAGGCAAGAAAGACAAGTCTGTCCACTGTCTCTGGTTTTAAAGCTGCCCTGTTGCAGGTCACAATACAAATACAAATAAATTTAAAAAAAAGTATCGACCACGTTTCATATCTATATCGAGGTAAAAATATATCGCGATAATTAGCGTTAACGTTTTTATCGCCCAGCCCTAGGAATATGAGGCTTATTTTCAGATGCAGGTAAAGGGTGCATTGGTCACTATTCTATTTTATTCTGCTCTGTGCTGTTCTGGCCTATTCTCTTGTTTTTAAATGCTGGTCTATTCTTTCATACCACAATAGCAGAGTGTCATCATTATTAAACCATAGCCTCTGTACTTTTCTGGCTCAGTCACGTAAAGTGCAGTGTGTCATGGCATGCTGTGGGGGCATGGGGGGGGGGGGGGGGGGGGGGCTGACCTTCTTACAGCCCTCTGGCATGCGTCCCTAACGAGCTCAGTGGGAGCCACCTTGGTTCGTTCATGTCCAGGTAATATAGAATCTGGGTCAATATTTTGAGAGCACAACAAATATATTAATTTCCGTCCACACAGCAAACATTACTGATTTTGTAGGCAAAACGTTTTAAAGGTGGAGAGTGGGCAGTTTGAGACATTTAGAAGTGCATCTTGAGGCTATATCGTCATCGAATCAAAACAAAATAATTTTGAGGCGCTGTGTGAACCGAACATAGGCTAGAGCACTAGAAGATGTGATCGCCCTGCCATTGTAAACAACAACAGCAGCAGCAACAACAACAACAACCACCACAACAAACAAAACGGGAACATTTCAAGTAGCTTTCTAGCTTCAATCGGTGGTCTAGGGACCAATTCTTTTCCACTGAGGATAGAATAGGTTTGTTTAGGAGCTCATTTCAGACTGAGCCTTGGGGCCAGCACTTCAAAAGGAAGCGGACAGGATGGAAGCCAGTGCAGGGAGGCTAGGATTGGTCATTGGTGTAATGTGACAGGATTTCTTTGGCCTGGTAATAAGCAACCTAGCTGCAGCATTTTGCACCAGTTGTAGCCGGTGGGGAGGATTGTGGAGGAAGTGTGGCCATTGGCCCTCCAAAGGTGAGAGATGTGGCTATAATGTCTGGATCTGACAATGTTCCCTCCTCAAAAATAATCTAGGGGAGTAAGATCTTATCTGGTTCTTATCAACACTACCAAACATTATGGGGAGTAGAAGCTGTGGTAGCGAAACAAAGCCAAGTGTGGCTGAACAATGGCCAACCCAGTCTATGAAAAACACGGCCAATCTAGTATTAGACCGGGCCTTTCTCTAGTATTAGACAGGGCCTTACTCTAGTATTAGACAGAGGTAATTTGTGCACAGAGTACATCATAAATGTACCTCTAAAGTGCCTCCCGCTCTGCTCTGCTCGCCATGATGTCACGGCCCATTTTACTATCATGGAGCCAGGAGATGGGAGCTTATTTTCAAGGCTTTGCATGTTGTTGTTGTGCAACATGATCTGGTGTAATAGTCCCCTGTGAGAGAGAGAGAGAGAGTGTGAGAGATGGACTTAAGGATTCTGACCACTTCTCACTAACCACTACAGACAGCTTGAATCGGTGTGAATATTGTCCGTATTACTAGTCATTGTATCAAATGTGATGCTGATGTCTGTCTCTCTTGTCTTTGTGTCTGATGTTGCTCAGCTGAGCTTGCTTACCATGCTCTACCCACTGACCTATATGTACCGAAAGCAAATTTCACCGATCGCAGTTGTGTGGTCATTCAACTTGAACTACGGTCACCCAGTCGATGATGACGATGATGATGATCATTGCATTTATATAGAGCTTTTCTAGACACTCGAACTTCGTACTTTTTAAAATGTAGGGTGGAAATCGCCTCCTTCACCACCACTGTGTAGCAGCAGCCAACCTTGGGCTCAATGGCTGCCATACACTGACACCAGGCACACATCACACTACACGATTGCTGAAAGGCTCAGGAGACTGGCATTGATACCAGCCAAATATTATAACAGTAATGTCAACAACCCCCAATACAATATCTAAAGATTATATATAAATAAATACAAATATATACAGTATTATTTATAATATAGGTATTGAACAGAAGATGGGGCCAATCAGTGCACAGCCTTATTGGAACAAACATCCTTATTGGCTCACTGACGCTGATGAGATTAACTACTTGGGTATCGAAATATGGTTTGTTAAAAAAAATAAAATAAAAAAAAGTCGATCCTCAATAGTATTGAAGCAAGTATCACATTCCGATACCCAGCTCTAGCCCTAATTACATTTACATTACATTTTACATTTAGTCATTTAGCTTGACGCTCTTAGAAATTACTTGTGCTGAAAAAGCCACTTACAAATTGTGAACAAGTCAGCAGGAAGGGTACATCTCTGGCAGCTAAGGGTCAGTGGCGTTGTTCATCAAATAGTAATGAGCATAGTAGTATCTAGACATATTAGCATGATAGCTCTATGTTGCGAATCACGTTTTTTGCCCACCAAAAAAAACGGCAAAAGATAGAAAAGAAACTTGCAGAGAACTGTTCAACTCCCCTGGAGCCACAGCCACTTCTTTTGGTACTTTCGCTTTCAAACCAGCTGCAGCCTGAGAACTCGAGTGTGAGGGGCTGTAACACTAAAGATGGCGGCAACAGGGGAGCTCCAGTAGCTCACCGCGTACCTCGAACGCTATTTCGGCGTCGGGGACAACCGTGCGCGTCACGGATCTGGGGTACACGAGTTCGACTCCCGGACTCGCCGTATTTTCTCAGAGTGTCTTTCCCCCCATCTATACCCCATTCAACCTGTTTCTGTCGGTCATACTTGACCAGAAAAAGCGATAAACGCGAAAAGAACCAGCTGACTGGTCAAAGTAAAAAAAAAAAAAAAAGATGGCGGCAACGACAAAGAATTGCTGCAAAATAAACGTACATTTGTTGTTTAAATAATAATAATAAAAAAAAAAAATTAATACAAATATAGATAATTATCGATATCGAACGATATGAAAATGTTATCGTGATATATTGTGATAAAATCTTTGGCCATATCGCCCAGCCCTAATTAGTAGAGTACATAGTAGTATATAGACATAATTAGCATGATAGGTAGTAGTATAAGTATAGTAGCATAGTAGTAGAGTACATAGTAGTATAGATATATTAGCATAGTAGTAGTATAAGTATAGTAGTAGAGTTCATAGTAGTAAAAAGACAGTAAGAAGGTTTTTATTATTTATTTACTTTTTGAGACATAGTGAAAGGAAGAGAAAATGGAGAGAAACAGAAGACTTGCTGAAAGGAATGAACGAGGGAGGAGAGCGTAAGAAATTATGCGATCTCTCCTGCCCCCATGGTGTGTGTGTCTGTGCAATTAATGGAAAACAAAATTACAACAAATAAAAAAAAGGAAAGAAAATTATTTGCAATATTGACGACTGCAATTACCAGAGGCTGTGATTTCTCATTAAGAGACGCATACAGACAAAGGGTGTCTGTCGCTCCGCTGAAACCTTACTGGCTTACAAATCAAGCTGAATGCTGGAGAGAATCAAATCAAGCTGAATGCTGGAGAGATAATCAAATCAAGCTGAATGTTGGAGAGAATCAAATCAAGCTGAATGCTGGAGAATCAAATTAAGCTGAATGCTGGATAGAATCAAATCAAGCTGAATGCTGGAGAGAATCAAATCAAGCTGAATGCTGGAGAGAATCAAATCAAGCTGAATGTTGGAGAGAATCAAATCAAGCTGAATGCTGGAGAATCAAATTAAGCTGAATGCTGGATAGAATGAAATCAAGCTGAATGCTGGAGAGAATCGAATCAAGCGGAATGCTGGAGAGAATCAAATCAAGCTGAATGCTGGGGAGAATCAAATCAAGCTGAATGCTGGAGAGAATCAAATCAAGCTGAATGCTGGAGAGAATCAAATCAAGCTGAATGCTGGAGAGAATCAAATCAAGCTGAATGCTGGAGAGAATCAAATCAAGCTGAATGCTGGAGATAATCAAATCAAGCTGAATGCTGGAGAGAATCAAATTAAGCTGAATGCTGGAGAATCAAATCAAGCTGAATGCTGGAGAAGAACAAATCAAGCTGAATGCTGGAGAACAAATCAAGCTGAATGCTGGAGAATCAAATCAAGCTGAATGCTGGAGAATCAAATCAAGCTGAATGCTGGAGAACAAATCAAGCTGAATGAATGGAGAATCAAATCAAGCTGAATGCTGGAGAGAATCAAATCAAGCTGAATGCTGGAGAGAATCAAATCAAGCTGAATGCTGGATAGAATCAAATCAAGCTGATGCTTGAGAGAATCTTATTATAAACCAAGACAATAATCTAAGCGTTGGATATCATTTTTGTTTGCCAATTTCTCCCAAGAGCTCAAAAGTAAGCCGCGTAGAAATAGAATGGCCCACACGATGGTTTATTAAAATCCTCAATGCAAGTGCAGAATTTGGCAAGAAATATGAACCGATGTATTTTTGTCAATCCTGTGCACACACTGGCTGTGTGTGTGCGTCTGCATGCATCTGTGTGTTTGAGCAAGCTTTTGTTTGTCACAAGGGGCAAATTCCACCTCCACTGAAAGATGTCTGGAATGGGCCCGAGGCAGACCTCTGCTTTATCGCCAGATCCCCCCAGGAAGGTTACGCTTAGGGAGGTATGCTTGTGGTAAGGCGCTAAACAAGGTCAAACATGGCAGGACTGGAGCAACCGTTTTTAATTACGGTTTCATAACTGTAGATGTCTTCATGATAATATTGGCCCTCCATCATTCAGTTTTAATTACTGTTGATGTCTTTATGATAATATTGGCCCTCCATCATTCAGTTTTAATTACTGTTGATGTCTTTATGATAATATTGGCCCTCCATCATTCAGTTTTAATAACTGTTGATGTTTTTATGATATGATAAGACAAATCCCAATCAACCATGGTTGAAATGGCAATAACGTTTTCTATTATATTCTATTCTATTCTATATTGGTAAATGGTAAAAGGTGCATTTATATAGCACTATTCAAAGTGCTTTACAATTTTGTTCCTCACATTCACCCATTCATTCAGAGAACGACGGCGGAGGCACCCATGGAAGCAAGGTGCCAACCTGCACATCAGGAGCAATTAGGGATTAAGTGTCTTGCTCAAGGACACTTCGACATGCTGCCCGGGCAGAGCGGGAATTGAACCGGGAACTTTCCGACTACCAGACGACCGCTCTACCTCCTGAGCCTCTGTCGCCCTCCATCTTGCAGTCATCTGGTAATCAGAAGATTCCCGGTTAGATTCCGGCTCCTCTCTGCATTTGCATCGGAAGTGTCCTTGAGCAAGACACTTAACCCCTAACTGCTCCCGATGAGCAGGTTGGCACCTTGCACGGTCACCTCTGCCATCGGTAAGTGAATGGGTGAACGTGAGGCATAAGTTATATAGTTAAAATTTTATATAAATATAAATGGAGTCTAAAAATAATGCACTCTAGTTGCTTTCAGTGGGATTCAAGGGTCATTCTGGGAGACTTAGGGGAGGGGGGGGTGTCTGTAAAGGTGTCCAGTTCCTTGTCGCCAAACGGGAACAGCTCTTGATGGGTTGTCCTCCCAAAATAGTGAAATAATGGAGTGCAATAAAATAGTCAAGTGGAATAGATGGAGTAAAATTAGCCCTCATTTACAATACAGTAATCGCAGTCTTGATGAGTCTAGGTGGCTGTAATGAGTCAATAGTTAAGCAGCTCACCGAATCAAGTCAACTTTATTCATAAAGCACGTTTAAAAACAACAGAGTTGACCAAAGTGCTGTACAAGGCCTTAAAACGAATAACACATTAAAATACGGTAGAGCAGAGACACAAGGATCGAAGAGACATATACACACATATACACTATATACAACCAGCACAAAACCCATTAAGAACAATCAAACGCTAGAGAAAATAAGTACGTTTTAAGCCGAGACTTTAAAGAATGTGGCGAGTCCGACGGAAGAGGGAAGGCTAGTCTAGGGGTTGTAACTGCCTCTGAGTCTTGAGCGTGGGACGGCCAGGAGGCCCACATCAGACGACCTGAGAGACCTGGAGGTGGTGTGAGGACTTAAGAGATCGGAGATAGAGGAGGGCGCCAGTTGCTTCAGGGCTTTGAAAGCAGACAGCAGGACCTTGAAATAAATTCTATATGGAACTGGAAGCCAGTGAAGAGAGGCCAAAACAGGGGAGATATGGTCCCTCTTTCTGGAACAGCAGCCTGGCCACTCTCTCACCAAGTGAGTAGAGCACAAGAGAAAGTAAGTATTATTTCTTATTATACTGCAATTAAGTATAGTTTTAGGTACAGTCCCGCTCTGAAATCTTTATGCATCTTTTCTGTAATTACTCCACGATTAAGGAACCTTCGTTCAGTGACTGTGTTGTGGTGGTCGTGTGATGTCAGCCGCCACACCTGTCTTGGGTCTAGTTAATTGGGCCCAGGGGGGAGCAGGGGTGGCTGTGCACCTGTTGATGCACACCGGTTAAATCACCCCCCCCCCCCCCCCGTCCCACACACACATGAGAGAGAGAGAGAGAGAGAGAGAGAGAGAGCCTCTGTTATGACAGGCATTTCCACCTGCTCCTGTTTTGTAACATCTTGCCAACTTGCTTCAATGAAGTGGACTAATGAAGTGAACCATCTCCCTGTGTCTCTGTGCTGGAGGCCCCTTCAGAAGCTACCTACGTGGCCTGTGGCACAGGGTCTTCTGGGTGTACTGCCACGGTTACAGGGTCTTCTGGGTGTACTGCCACGGTTAATATAATAATAATAATAATAATAAACTTTATTTGTATAGCACCTTTCATACAGAAACTGCAGCTATTCACAACAGAAAAAAGACAGGCATAAAATGAGCACATAAAGTGCAGACAAAATCAGTTTTTCACATTAGGATCTAACATCCCAACAGGCCACCTTGTTTATGGTTTGATTCAGTTTTAAATAGAAAGATAAAATAGTAAAATATAGTAGCAGGGCAATACAATTATAGAATAGAATATATATATATATTTTTTTTTACAGTGCAATAAAATAGTTCTGGATTACTGTTCAACAGTTTAAAGTCGTCTTTACCTTCTTTGTTTGGTATCCACAGTTTAAAACTTGACAGTCTTCCCTCCTGTTTTATACTCACTTTGACATCCGTCCGGTTACATGCTCTTCTGGGTGTACTGCCATGGTTACAGGGTCTACTGCCACAGTTACAGGGTCTACTGCCACGGTTACAGGGTCTTGCACAGACACGTGCGTATATACTGTATGTACACACACACACACACACACAATGGGGCAGGAGAGAGATCGCATAATTTCTCACTCTCCTCCCTCGTTCATTCCCTTCACCAAGTCTTCTGTTTCTCTCCATTTTCTCTTCCTTTCACTGTCTCCAAAAAAAGAACAATAATAAAATAAATTAAACCGTTTGATTTTCTTTTATTTTCTTTTATTTGACATTTAAAATAATTCAAGGATGAAACGCAAAAAAGGCAAGACTTATTTCCATTGTGGTCCTTGGTCTCAGACAGATAAGCAATACAAAACATGACCACAAATAACAATATGACTAAGTAACTACATAGACATGTTCATTTTAAGTGCAGTACAAACGTAGCCACAGACGACAATCTATCGGACAACATTTATTTTTCTTTTTTTAAAGATTTTATTTATAGCATTTTCAGCTTTTTTGGTCAACGCAGGACCTTTTGGCCACGCAGGACCGACAGAGGAGAGAGGGTGAAACGGGAGGAGAAGACATGCGGCACATGGCCACCGGGTCGGGGAATCGAACCCGGGGCGACCGCTTCGCGACTCAGCGCGCTATGTGGTGTGCTACTGGAGCGCCATCAGACAACATTTTAAAATCTAGTTTTTAACATCGTCGATGAGCCATGATTTGACTTTCTTAAAATTGTGTCTGCTACTAATGCGTTTGAGCTGTGAACGCACATTCCAATTTGTGGCTCCCCAGAATTTAAAAGAACATTTGCCATATTTGTTTTGAACCTTGGAATACACAAGTCGGCAATGCTGGCTCTGGTGTTATGGGTATGCATATGCCTATTCCACTGAAAATAATTTGTAAGATAATTGGGGGCCCTATTGTTATAAATGTTGTGGACTATATTGAGCTGAAGTTGAACGGACCTGGCTTCCAGAGGGAGCCAGCCCAACAACTGGAAGTGTTATTTGCCCACATGTGCCCTGGAGGCTAGTCCTAGAGTTAATCGGATGAGTTTGTTCTGGGAAACCTGTAACTCTTCTTTTAAAACTTTGGTCAGACCTCCGTACCAAGAACAGATGGCTATTCAAGATAACAAGAAACGAGTGAATTTGCCAGAATGCGAAGACTTTCAGGGTCTAATAAATGTGCTTTCCTGGACAGAAATTTAGTTCTGCCATTCACCTTGCTCATTGTTTTGAGAGCCATGGATTCCCCGTTCATGGCATAAAGGTATTGCCATCTTATACAAATGCTTACTGAAGGGGAAATGTCAACGCATTTAGCCTTTGCCAGTAAATACTACTTTACTAGTATAGATTACTGATCAAGATCACATATACCTGCTACCTGATATCGGGGCTCTATCAGGGTATCTGTACTTTAAATTCAATACGAGTTTTGTGTACTTCCTCCTTTTTAATGGAGGTAATGTCATCAGGGATGTAACATTACACCGGTGCCTAAGCAGGGGCAGCGTGGTGTGGTGTCTGCTGTAAACGGATCTGCTGCCGGGTGGCAATAAGCTGTGATCCAGGTGCGTTACTGACGGGACGGAGCAGCGCGGGACACACTGCTGGATCAGGTTTCACTCGATACACTTGGGTTCACGTGAGGATTGTAGGTCAGGGTTCTCCGTTGACCATCATGGCTACCTGTCCGAATGTATAGAAGTCGGATATCTATAACGATATCCAACAAGGTAAGACGATATTTTCACGCTTGCCCCATTGCGATGCACCACACAGCCGAGGGCGTACGACTTAACCGCTAAACGACAAGGCAGCTAATAACCATGTAGGCCTACTGTATTGCCTCCATGTAGGTCTACTGTATTGCCTCCACATAGGCCTATACTGTATTGCCTCCACGTAGGCCTACTGTATTGCCTCCACATAGGCCTACTGTATTGCCTCCACATATGCCTATACTGTATTGCCTCCACATAGGCCTACTGTATTGCCTCCACATAGGCCTACTGTATTTCCTCCACGTAGGCCTATACTGTATTGCCTCCATGTAGGCCTACTGTATTGCCTCCACATAGGCCTACTGTATTGCCTCCACATAGGCCTACTGTATTTCCTCCACATATGCCTATACTGTATTGCCTCCACATAGACCTACTGTATTGCCTCCACATAGGCCTATACTGTATTGCCTCCACATATGCCTATACTGTATTGCCTCCACATAGACCTACTGTATTGCCTCCACATAGGCCTATACTGTATTGCCTCCACATATGCCTATACTGTATTGCCTCCACATAGACCTAATGTATTTCCTCCACGTAGGCCTATACTGTATTGCCTCCACATAGGCCTACTGTATTTCCTCCACGTAGGCCTATACTGTATTGCCTCATTAAGCGCCATGGCATAGCGTTCGTGAGTGAGTCACCTGGATCTGCAGTCGTCTAAACCACAGCCGTGTGTGCAGCGTCGACGCGGGGAAACTATAAGTAATACATCATTATATTTGGCATATGGACGGACATTTATGCAGAGAGCAGATAACATAATGTATCGGATATAGAGACGCTGAACAAATAATCCAGAGTAGGCTACTGATGTTCCCATTGTAATGCACCGAACGGTCGAGCATATGTACCCAATTATTATGCACAGGGATATCGTGGGAGCAGATGTGAAAATGTACAAGATTATGTATGGCCGGCTATTGATGATAATTACAGACTGGTGTGTAAAGGAGCAATGTGTCCTGGTTTAAGCACAGAGGAGGTGCACATTAACCAAGTATTTACAGTGGGGTTTTAATGGCTTTATGGGACAAGAGCAATGAAAGTTAGAGCACTGGACTTACGATCATTTAGCCCAAGCCTTAAGTGCTCAGTAACTTTCATTGCTCTTTGTAAGGGCTTGTGTCCAAGCTCCGTTTCCCTGGTGGAAAACCACTGGTGTAATAAGGTTTAAATTCTAAGTGAGTTCCCCCTGCTTCGCTGCATGAATTGGATTCTTTTCAGGGCGGCGGACTTGATAAGACGGTGGTATTATTAAACCGCCGCGGCCATGCGGTGCTGGTGAATGGAGGGTTTTTGTGGATCTCAGCGGGTTCAGGAGACGAGTGCCTGTGCCAGTGACTAGTGAAGCCATGGACTTTACGTGACCACCTGTTATACTGGCCGAGCGCCGGGGGGGAAACACTTGTTCTGTGCGACAGGTTATGGTCGTGGTTAGGTTTGTTTAAGGGTTACGATTAGGGACGGGGTTGTGCCAATTTGTAGGAAATCCAACTAAAAGTCGGCACTCTTGAGATCACCGGGTCATTTTGCACCATTCTGTGTAACGAGTGTTCAACTTTCTCCGCGTTGTGTTTATAACGAGTCCTAAGTTAATTTTTATTATATTTTCTTTATATTTTCTTCTCTGAGTCGCACAGTTAACAGGGTCTCAGAAGCACTCTAGCAGGGAGGGGAAAACTCTACAATTAAGTGTTTGCAAGCGGAATCCATTGACTGTAAACCGACCCTGTCACACTCTCCCCCACCGACTTCCACTTGCACATACAAGAACAAAAACACACATCTCAAGTGAATGGCCCCACCCACATGCCAGTAAACGGCCTTTAGTGCAAACACTGTGTGATGGATACAAGGATCACCAGGCCTTCTATTGTAACCTATAGCTCACGTGTGACGTACTCCGTGTACACCCTGCATTCAGAGGACCGTCCTATGGACAAATGAGCACCTGCTGTACAGGTGTCACCAGACCCGTGTTTAACCGCAGCAGCGCTGCAGCCACTGAGCTCCATCTGATTCGTGTCTCAAATCATCCACGGCAACAAGCGAGCCCCACCTCAGTATCCTGCATGCAGCGACACAGACATGCGATGGGCGACACACGTAGGAAACACACACACATGCCAATGAAATGTTCCCGTCTGCGGCGCTCCCGGCTGCATAAAATGCAGCCCCCAAAGCTGAAATGAAACCTCTGAAGAGAAGTGTCCAGCAGGTTCACGTGACGGTATGCATCCCCTCTCACAGCGAGAGCACCGAGCAGAGACCTGACTCTGCATCTACAGGCCCTGCTTGCTGTAGAACGCTGTGGTTCCCTGCAGGGTGTTTACTGCAGACTGTTCACTGCAGACTGTTCCCTGCAGGCTGTTCCCTGCAGACTGTTCAGACTGTTCACTGCAGACTGTTCACTACAGACTGTTCACTGCAGACTGTTCACTGCAGACTGTTCACTGCAGACTGTTCACTGCCGGCTGTTCACTGCAGACTGTTCACTGCAGACTGTTCACTGCAGACTGTTCCCTGCAGACTGTTCCCTGCAGACTGTTCCCTGCAGACTGTTCACTGCAGACTGTTCACTGCAGACTGTTCCCTGCAGGCTGTTCACTGCAGACTGTTCACTGCAGACTGTTCACTGCAGACTGTTCCCTGCAGACTGTTCCCTGCAGACTGTTCACTGCAGACTGTTCACTGCAGACTGTTCACTGCAGACTGTTCCCTGCAGACTGTTCCCTGCAGACTGTTCCCTGCAGACTGTTCACTGCAGACTTCCCTGCAGGCTGTTCACTGCAGACTGTTCACTGCAGACTGTTCCCTGCAGACTGTTCCCTGCAGACTGTTCACTGCAGACTGTTCACTGCAGACTGTTCCCTGCAGGCTGTTCACTGCAGACTGTTCACTGCAGACTGTTCCCTGCAGACTGTTCCCTGCAGACTGTTCACTGCAGACTGTTCACTGCAGACTGTTCGCTGCAGACTGTTCACTGCAGACTGTTCACTGCAGACTGTTCACCACTGCAGACTGTTCAGACTGTTCACTGCAGACTGTTCACTGCAGACTGTTCACTGCAGACTGTTCACTGCAGACTGTTCACTCGCTGCAGACTGTTCGCTGCAGACTGTTCACTGCAGGCTGTTCCTTGCAGACTGTTCACTGCAGACTGTTCCTTGCAGACTGTTCACTGCAGACTGTTCACTGCAGACTGTTCACTGCCGGCTGTTCACTGCAGACTGTTCACTGCAGACTGTTCACTGCAGACTGTTCACTGCAGACTGTTCCCTGCAGACTGTTCCCTGCAGACTGTTCCCTGCAGACTGTTCACTGCAGACTGTTCCCTGCAGACTGTTCCCTGCAGGCTGTTCACTGCAGACTGTTCACTGCAGACTGTTCACTGCAGACTGTTCACTGCAGACTGTTCCCTGCAGACTGTTCCCTGCAGACTGTTCACTGCAGGCTGTTCACTGCAGACTGTTCCCTGCAGACTGTTCCCTGCAGACTGTTCCCTGCAGACTGTTCACTGCAGACTGTTCACTGCAGACTGTTCCCTGCAGGCTGTTCCCTGCAGGCTGTTCACTGCAGACTGTTCACTGCAGACTGTTCACTGCAGACTGTTCCCTGCAGACTGTTCCCTGCAGACTGTTCACTGCAGACTGTTCACTGCAGACTGTTCACTGCAGACTGGTCACTGCAGACTGTTCCCTGCAGACTGTTCCCTACAGACTGTTCACTGCAGACTGTTCACTGCAGACTGTTCGCTGCAGACTGTTCGCTGCAGACTGTTCACTGCAGACTGTTCACTGCAGACTGTTCCCTGCAGACTGTTCACTGCAGACTGTTCGCTGCAGACTGTTCAGACTGTTCGCTGCAGACTGTTCCCTGCAGATTGTTCACTGCAGACTGTTCACTGCAGACTGTTCACTGCAGACTGCAGACTGTTCACTACAGACTGTTCACTGCAGACTGTTCCCTGCAGACTGTTCCTTGCAGACTGTTCGCTGCAGACTGTTCACTGCAGACTGTTCCCTGCAGACTGTTCACTCGCTGCAGACTGTTCACTGCAGACTGTTCACTCGCTGCAGACTGTTCACTGCAGACTGTTCACTACAGACTGTTCACTACAGGCTGTTCACTGCAGACTGTTCACTGCAGACTGCAGACTGTTCACTACAGACTGTTCACTACAGACTGTTCACTGCAGACTGTTCCCTGCAGACTGTTCACTGCAGACTGTTCACTGCAGACTGTTCACTGCAGACTGTTCACTGCAGACTGTTCACTGCAGACTGTTCACTGCAGACTGCTCAGACTGTTCACTGCAGACTGTTCACTGCAGACTGTTCACTGCAGACTGTTCACTGCAGACTGTTCACTGCAGACTGTTCACTCGCTGCAGACTGTTCGCTGCAGACTGTTCACTGCAGGCTGTTCACTGCAGACTGTTCACTGCAGACTGTTCACTGCAGGCTGTTCACTGCAGACTGTTCCTTGCAGACTGTTCACTGCAGACTGTTCACTGCAGACTGTTCACTGCAGACTGTTCACTGCAGGCTGTTCACTGCAGACTGTTCCTTGCAGACTGTTCACTGCAGACTGTTCATTGCAGACTGTTCCTTGCAAGCTGTTCACTGCAGACTGTTCCCTGCAGGCTGTTCACTGCAGACTGTTCACTGCAGACTGTTCACTGCAGACTGTTCACTGCAGACTGTTCCCTGCAGACTGTTCACTGCAGACTGTTCACTGCAGACTGTTCACTACAGACTGTTCACTGCAGACTGTTCCTTGCAGACTGTTCACTGCAGACTGTTCCTTGCAGACTGTTCACTGCAGACTGTTCCTTGCAGACTGTTCACTGCAGGATGTTCACTGCAGACTGTTCACTGCAGACGGTTCCCTGCAGACTGTTCCCTGCAGACTGTTCCCTGCAGACTGTTCCCTGCAGACTGTTCACTGCAGGCTGTTCACTGCAGGCTGTTCCTGCAGACTGTTCCCTGCAGACTGTTCGCTGCAGACTGTTCGCTGCAGACTGTTCGCTGCAGACTGTTCGCTGCAGACTGTTTACTGCAGACTGTTCACTCACTGCAGACTGTTCACTGCAGACTGTTCACTCGCTGCAGACTGTTCGCTGCAGACTGTTCACTGCAGGCTGTTCACTGCAGACTGTTCACTGCAGACTGTTCACTGCAGACTGTTCACTGCAGGCTGTTCACTGCAGACTGTTCCTTGCAGACTGTTCACTGCAGACTGTTCACTGCAGACTGTTCACTGCAGACTGTTCACTGCAGACTGTTCACTGCAGACTGTTCACTGCAGGCTGTTCACTGCAGACTGTTCATTGCAGACTGTTCACTGCAGACTGTTCATTGCAGACTGTTCCTTGCAAGCTGTTCACTGCAGACTGTTCCCTGCAGGCTGTTCACTGCAGACTGTTCACTGCAGACTGTTCACTGCAGACTGTTCACTGCAGACTGTTCCCTGCAGACTGTTCACTGCAGACTGTTCACTGCAGACTGTTCACTACAGACTGTTCACTGCAGACTGTTCCTTGCAGACTGTTCACTGCAGACTGTTCCTTGCAGACTGTTCACTGCAGACTGTTCACTGCAGACTGTTCACTGCAGACTGTTCACTGCAGACTGTTCACTGCAGGCTGTTCACTGCAGACTGTTCATTGCAGACTGTTCACTGCAGACTGTTCATTGCAGACTGTTCCTTGCAAGCTGTTCACTGCAGACTGTTCCCTGCAGGCTGTTCACTGCAGACTGTTCACTGCAGACTGTTCACTGCAGACTGTTCACTGCAGACTGTTCCCTGCAGACTGTTCACTGCAGACTGTTCACTGCAGACTGTTCACTACAGACTGTTCACTGCAGACTGTTCCTTGCAGACTGTTCACTGCAGACTGTTCCTTGCAGACTGTTCACTGCAGACTGTTCCTTGCAGACTGTTCACTGCAGGATGTTCACTGCAGACTGTTCACTGCAGACGGTTCCCTGCAGACTGTTCCCTGCAGACTGTTCCCTGCAGACTGTTCCCTGCAGACTGTTCACTGCAGGCTGTTCACTGCAGGCTGTTCCTGCAGACTGTTCCCTGCAGACTGTTCGCTGCAGACTGTTCGCTGCAGACTGTTCGCTGCAGACTGTTCGCTGCAGACTGTTTACTGCAGACTGTTCACTCGCTGCAGACTGTTCACTGCCGGCTGTTCCTCGCGGGCGGATGGTTGATGGCGATCCATCGAATGAAGCGGCCGTGTGGGGAAATGTGTTTAGCGTCTTCTCCAGAGTCGGACGAGAAGATAAGATGGATATACATTTCCTCTCTGTGCGTTCGGTAGAAAATATGGCTTGTGAATGTTGTTAGTCGAGTCGGTTTTTCGGCAGCTCAATATGTCTATTCATAAGATTCCTAAATGAATACAGTGGCATGTCATTTTAGTGATGGCATACATTTACTAGGGGTGGGAATCACCAGTTTCATCACGATACGATACGATATCGATTCTTTGGACAACGATACGATATTTTCCGATATCACAAAGTCTGCCACGATACGATACGATTCGATTCAGGTGCCTGCGATCGATATGAGACGATATTATATGCCCACGATATTATATGCCCATTTAACACAATCAGTAACATTAAAATCAACAAAAAAAAGGCAATGGAAATATCATTTTGACATTTTTATTTTTGATCTCTTCCAGACATTTAAATGAAAAACAATCTATTGTTTTTAATACAAATAGACCTGTTCACTGTTTTTGGTTCGTTTTTTTTTTCCGATATTTTTATCCTATCACAGCGCTGTATTTTGGCTGGAAAAGGCATATTGGGAGTCAGAAGGTGCAGTACCGGCCAGATCCTGTTAGTGGGGCTATCTCGAGAATGCAGTAACCCCCCCCCTCCTTCCCAGTCCCTAGTGGACCTCTGCTGTTCTCTATCGCTCTATCAGCTTAGCTTAGTTAGCTCACGCTAACGCAACGTTAATTTCGGTATTTAACGCGACGTGGGGATAAAGGAATGGCGAGGATGGAAAGCATGTTAGATGCATTTGACCCCTTGTGGGGAAAAAAACAACAGGCACTTATTTCGGGCAAAATAGGCAGACTCTGAAGCAATGCTGTCTAACGTCTACACACGCTGAGCTGCACTGAGCTACTGTTGTTGCAGGCGGATATGCTCACGAGGGGATTTTCAAAATAAGAGTATCGCAATATGAATCGATCTTTTTACGTTGCATCGATCCTATTTGATAATTGATAATAGATCAATATATATCGATCTGGATCGATGTATCGTCCCACCCCTGACATTTACATAGTCAAAGTGCAACAGAGTCATGAACAGTCGAGCTTTCGCTGCTGCAGGGTTTAAACCCAAAATACTGCCAAAACATCTGCCTTCGTTGTCTACTAACCTGTCAAAAAAAAAGAGGCTCCAGATAATTTTATTGTATATACATCCAGAAAAACGTGAGTTGCTTGTTTTTCCCGGCTCCTCAACCATAGTAGATTTGTAAACCTAGTACACAGCGTATATTATATACAAACTATGCTATATACTGTATAAATAAACTATAGACTGTAAACTAAACTAATAGACTAAACATAATACACAACGTCTATTCTATCTACCGTAATTTTCGGACTATAAGCCGCACCTTTCCCCCCCATTTTTCGACCCTGCGGCTTATATAACGGTGCGGCTTATATGTGACTCGATGTGACCAAACCCGAAAATGTAAAAATCGAAATATTGCTTTTTTGACTGCATTGAAATGTTATTTATCTGTTCCCTTATTTGCTAAACTTAATACAACTTGTAAATTAGTTAATTCTTGTTATTTGTCCGACAGTATTGTGTCCCAATGCTGGTGGGAAGACTGTAATTAAACATTAACACACCTGCGGCTTATAGTCCAGTGCGGCTTATATATGTACACATCATTCAATTTAGCTGCTGCGGCTTATATTCAGGTGCGGCTTATAGTGCGAAAATTACGGTATACAATCGTATACACTACACAAGGTATGTTACCAGCAGTGTGTACGTGTAATAAGTGTGGTGTAAGTCACTTAAGGTGCTTTTGTGTGATGATTTTTTGACTGTCCTTCAGTAGTCCGTTTGCCCCACGGAAGTAGCTGTTCAGTTTTCTTTTAGGATGTGGACCCGAGACCGCGGTTAACGGTTAACCGTCTGTGTAGTGTGTGATAGTGAAACCTTCTATAGTGTGGTAGTGAAAGGGTTAAGAGCTTTCCAGGCTCAGCCAAAAATAATAATAATTACCGGCCGAGCTTTGATCAAAGACGCCACCATGTCATCTCATTATAGAGCAACGAGGCAGAGGAGAGAGGGGCTGGTGTGTGTGGAGCCTGAGGAGACCTCTTGTTGCTGTTACTACTGGAACAAACAAGTGATTGATTCTGGGCAAACGAGAGCAACTCTCTCTCTCTCTCTCTGGACACCATGTCCAGGCCTTGTTTCCCCCCCCCCCCCCCCCCATCGTTTTATGTTGATTATCCATATGTGTGAGGCCAGTGTTATTGCATAGGACTTTCCTTGGATCCAAAATGGCTTCTTTGGCTACCCCAGTTTCTTAGTCACAGGTTGTCTGTGATTGGAGGCCAAACCCAACAACCTTATTGCTGTGAGGCGACAGTGTAAACCACTACGCCGTGCCGCCATTGCCGCCCCATAAACCGTTACGTTTTTGTAATACTTTTGACGTATCTTTTCTTAAAACTTGCAAATAGTCTGAAACACGTCCTCTCTGTGTGACCGTCCTCGGTCCGCACAAACAAACGTCCCAAGGAGGGACGTCAAGGAAGGAAGAGGTTCACATTATTCAAACGGGCTGAACGCAGCTTTGGCTCCTTGAGAACAATAGCATCTTGTTGCAGCATCTGCAGACCTCTCTGGAGACGGTAACAAGATACCAACACACACCTATAGCTACACAAGGTGCAGCATGTCTCCTGTCTGGTGATTTTGACAGGATGACTATTTCCTACTTCTTGCTGTTTCCAGGAAGTGGTAATCATAACTGTGGTTACCATACACCCAGAGGAGAGGGTGGGATTGTCATGGAGAGAGTTTCACATCACAATATAATGTTATAATGTAGGCCGACTCATTGTTGTTTTTGATGAGGCCCACCACCGTTGTGTCATCTCATCGAGGCTTGTGGCAGAGGAGTTGTTTCGGCACTGGGCGGTACTTTTAAGGGTACCGATCGAATTACGTCGGTACCGAGTACTGATTCACATTAGATCGACGCGTGCCACATTTCGGTACCTTGAGATAGGGATTGGAATCGAAGGAACCGGTTCCTAATGGTCCGATTCCTTGGAATCGCATGCCTCCGTCGATTCCTCTTGTAGGCCGTAAGGTGAAGGCTGTATCATCCCGTTCCCACCTCTGTGGACTACTAAATTTTCACTCTGGGTGAAAGATATATTGGTGTAGATTTAGGAATAAAAAGTCCTCTATTTACAATCCTGCCTGTTTTGCGCAATCATAATTTTAAAGTCGGGACTAGATCTTTCCTCGCGAACGGATACTTGGTCACCATGTCGTTTTATTTGATGGAATTATTGCGAGTTCGGTCACGTGTCTTGCGCTCGACCAATAGCAGCTCTCTTTGTTGCCAGGATACGGCAGTCGGGCGACAACAAATGACATCCACAGAGTAATGTTACTGACGAAAATGGACAAACACCTTCTAAAGTTCGCAAAAAGGTTTCTAAACAATGTTATATGCATCTCACGTCCGTTCAGAAAGAACGTGTACAAGATTTTACACAGACACGGTGGGATAGATATAGAAACTGCATCGAACAGTGGCTTAACCTACCAGGCCAGAATCATACCATTGCGGAGACATACAAACAAACATTGTTTAGAGATCGATTTGTGTCATAAATGTCATGATATATACTGTATGTCGTGTATGTCATAAATGTCATGAAAATGGGGGACCCTGATGTAAACAAGACGAAAGTATTTTTCTGATCTGCATCCCCTTAACAATTGTGTGTATTGAGCCGTACTGTATTGTACCCATTCTGCAATCTGTTAATAAAGTTTTCAATCAATCAAGATTCTAGTTTTCTTCAGATAAGATAAGATATTCCTTTATTGATCCCCTTGGGGAAATTCAGGCATCATTCATAGCAGCATGGGGAGGGGGAGGGGGAGGTACAGGTAGTAAAAACAAGCAGTGTAAATGATATAACAAGTCAATATAATTAACTAACTGCCGTATCCTCGCAACAAAGAGCTGCTATTGGTCGAGCGCAAGATACGTGACCGAACTCGCACCAATTGACCAAGTATCCGTTTGCGAGGAAAGATCTAGTCGCGACTTTAAAATTATGATTGCGCAAAATGGGCAGGATCACCGAGCAGTCACTAAATTTGTTTGGAGACTGAGGCGGTGTGTCGAGTGAGAACTCTGAACGTTTATTCAGCATGAGAAAACACTCCATCACGTTACTAGCTAAAATGGTCTACCTGCCGACAGGAAGGCAACACTCTATAGCGTCTGTGCGGAACCCATATTCCCAACAACAGTTCCGTAGGTGAATTATGTTTAATCACCACAGGTGAATGTTTGCACCCTTACGCCACGGTAGAAGCCTCGGAATTTCGGTTGGTGAATTGATTTCCTAGATGTTACTCATGTGTCAGTTATGTTTTTACTTTTAAAGGAAAACTCCAACATTTTGGGAAATTAGCTTATTTGCCATGTACAAGAAGTTAGACAAGAAGATGCATACCTTTTTTCTTCTCTGTGCATGCAGTAGGAGTAGGAAGACATGCACCGTTCGCCTAGCTTAGCGTCAGTCACTGGAAGTGGGTTCCTCCATTAGCCTAGTTCCCAACGTCTTCCTACTCCTACTGCATGCACAGAGAAGAAAAAGGTATGCATCTTCTTGTCTTAACTCCAGGGTTCCCAAAATGTTGGAGTGTTAAGATACATACCTTTTTCTTCTCTGTGGATGCAGTAGGAGTAGGAAGACGCACACCGTTAGCCTAGCTTAGCGTCAGTCACTGGAAGTAGGTTCCTCCATTAGCCTAGTTTCCAACGTCTTCCTACTCCTACTGCATGCACAGAGAAGAAAAAGGTATGTATCTTCTTGTCTAACTCCAGGGTAGATGGCAAATAAGCTAATTTCCCAAAATGTTGGAGTTTTCCTTTAACCTTCATTTATACAGGTAGGTTTTTGATGACGAATTCTCTTTTGCAATAAGGACTTGTTGAATGTAACTACAGTTCAATAGATTAAATTAGTTAAAGAGAATCTCAAATAAATAATTTTATTTAAGTGTGTAGTTAAAAAAACAATAAATGGCTATCAGAAATCATGTCAAGTTGCATGTTGTTATTCTAACCAGCTTAGTTATGTTGCATTCCCACAATATATGTTCTGTAGGGAGATGACAACGGCTCTCAAGCCAAAATATAACCCCCCATCCAGAGAGAATTTTAACCAACCGCCTGATCTCTGCATGGAATGACGTTGAGAAGGGCAATTTGATTTCGGAGCTAAACAATAAAAGTAAGTTAACACTAATAAACCTGTATGTACTCTTTTTCCACCCAACAATTTATCAGGAATCGATAAAGAATCGGACTGATAAGCAGAATCGATAATGGAATCGATAATGGAATCGGTATTGATAAAATCGTATCAATTCCCATCCCTACCTTGAGAGCAGATGGACCCGCCCAGATCGAAAATAATCCAATGACACGCAATTGTCATTTCATAATAGACACAGACCGCCGCGGACCTTCAATGACACGCAATTGTAATTTCATAATAGACACTGAGCTGCTAACGTTAACTAAGCGGGTCCCTAACTGACCCTGGAAACGCTCACAGCGGAGAAATATTGTGTGTGAGATTAGTTTTCTTTTCACTGAGAAATACTCTGCGTGAGATTAGTATTAGAAATACACGGAGGAAAACGAGATTAGTTTAGCTTCTCACGGAGCGCCGATAGTGAGGGATGGGAGGGGCTGAGCCCCCTCTAACACTAACTGGATAGATGGCGTTGATGGTATTTACTGAGGATGGCCAGATAATGTTGATATTTTTAAACATAAAAAAACAACACAAAAATTGTTCTAGGACTGGTTTGGGAAGGGAGAGGGAGGTAGAGATGTTTTTTTGTTGTTTTTGTGGTCTGTTACAACAATAAATAACTAAATGTTTGATGTTGAAATTGAGAAGTTTGGATTACTGAAATAACAAATAACATTTTGGATATTTCAGAGTAAAGTACCGAAAAAGGTACCACTGGGTAGTGGTACTGGTATCGATTCCCAGATGTCGGCACCGGTATTGGTTCAAATGTGAACGGTACCAAATGCTAGATGAAGGTGGTTTTAAAGCACGCTGGGACAACTGTATGGCTTAGTGACAGGTTGAGGTTGAAGATGTCTGTTAAGACCTCGGGTCAGCTGTTCAGTGCAGTTCCTAAGCACATGGCCAGCTGTCTTACGTGCATTAGTTTGATTGATTGATTGATTTAATTGTGGATTAGAGACATCATCCAAGGGATAAAAACATGATAAAATGCAAGCACTTATTTCCATCATGGTCCCTGGTATTAAGAGACCGGACATGCATCATAAAACATTAAGAGACTATTATGCATAATATAGAAGTTAAATAATGCTACCCTCTCTTTCCTATACCGATAGCCATGTTCATTCATACAGACTTTTTAAAGCCAGTTAATGGACCGTCCAGGTAGTGGGTACACACGTCGGTGGGGGAGAGAGTGAGGGGTTCAATGAACCGCTGTGAGAATTAAAAAAGGGACGGACGGAGGATCAAAAGGCAACACGTGACTCCTCCTCGCGCATTAAAAAGCTCCCGCGGTGTATGAGTCACGTACTCGAGCGGATCGCCTCTCTCTCTCTCTCTCTCTCCTTTTCTTTTGAACGCGCACGGCTCTCGTCCCGCGGGTCGGACCTCCGGGGTCGGGTCCTTCAGCAGCGAGCTCTTCACGCGGGGCGACGCTCACAATGTCCTCGTCTCGGACGCGCGGGAGGAGGAGAGGTGGCTCTGACGCACACGCCAGACACTGAGTCATCCAGAGTGCATGATGGGAACGACATCGTCCCCCGTCCTATTAGAACACACTGGTGCTTGAGCATGTAAGCGTGCAACCGCACACACACACGCACACACACGCGCACACACACGCGCACACACACACGCACACATGTTTGCAGACACAGACAGATACTACGCAGATGGGTCCGGTCACTGGTCTTCTGCAGGACTTGGTGTTTAGGGTCGATGTTTGGCTGCACGGCGCCTCCTTATGTACAAACTTATTTTTAATAAGCTTCAAAGCATTTCAGCGGCTCGCCGGTCTCTCTATCTCTCTGGTCTCTCCATCTCTCTGGTCTCTCCATCTCTCTAGTGCTCCCTGGTCTCTCCATCTCTCTGGTCTCTCCATCTCTCTATCTCTCTGGTCTCTCCATCTCTCTAGTGCTCCCTGGTCTCTCCATCTCTCTGGTCTCTCCATCTCTCTAGTGCTCTCTGGTCTCTCCATCTCTCTAGTGCTCTCTGGTCTATCCATCTCTCTGGTCTCTCCATCTCTCTAGTGCTCCCTGGTCTCTCCATCTCTCTGGTCTCTCCATCTCTCCATCTATCTGGTCTCTCCATCTCTCCATCTCTCTGGTCTCCATCTCTCTATCTCTCTGGTCTCTCCATCTCTCTAGTGCTCCCTGGTCTCTCCATCTCTCTGGTCTCTCCATCTCTCTGGTCTCTCCATCTCTAGTGCTCCCTGGTCTCTCCATCTCCCTGGTCTCTCCATCTCTCCATCTCTCTGGTCTCTCCATCTCTCTATCTCTCTGGTCTCTCCATCTCTCTAGTGCTCCCTGGTCTCTCCATCTCTCTGGTCTCTCCATCTCTCTGGTCTCTCCATCTCTAGTGCTCCCTGGTCTCTCCATCTCCCTGGTCTCTCCATCTCTCTGGTCTCTCCATCTCCCTGGTCTCTCCATCTCCCTGGTCTCTCCATCTCTCTGGTCTCTCCATTTCTCTGGTCTCTCCATCTCCCTGGTCTCTCCATCTCTCTGGTCTCTCCATCTCTCTGGTCTCTCCATCTCCCTGGTCTCTCCATCTCTCTGGTCTCTCCATCTCCCTGGTCTCTCCATCTCTCTGGTCTCTCCATCTCCCTGGTCTCTCCATCTCCCTGGTCTCTCCATCTCTCCATCTCCCTGGTCTCTCCATCTCTCTAGTGATCGCTTTCAGTCTTTGTCCTTCTTCCACAGGAGGGAGGGGGCGGGGGGTTCTGGGGTTTGGCTCTGGAGGTGAGGTCTGGAGAGACTCACTGGGACATGATGACACACACACACACACACACACACACACACACACACACACACAACAGGATGGCTCACACACACACAGAGAGATCAGGATGGCTCACACACAGATCAGGATGGCACACACACACACACAGAGCAGGATGGCACACACACACACACACACACACACACACACACACACACACACACACACAGATCAGGATGACTCACACACACAGATTAGGATGACTCACACACACACTGATCAGGATGACACAGAGCAGGGTGGCTCTCACACACAGAGAATAGGGTGGCACACACACACACACACACACACACACACACACACACACACACACACACACACACACACACACATAGATAATAGGGTGTCTCTCACACAGAGAATAGGGTGTCTCTCACACAGAGAATAGGGTGTCTCTCACACAGAGAATAGGGTGTCTCTCACACAGAGAATAGGGTGTCTCTCACACAGAGAATAGGGTGTCTCTCTCACACAGAGAATAGGGTGGCTCTCTCACACAGAGAATAGGGTGGCTCTCTCACACAGAGAATAGGGTGGCTCTCTCACACAGAGAATAGGGTGGCTCTCTCACACAGAGAATAGGGTGGCTCTCACACAGAGAATAGGGTGTCTCTCACACAGAGAATAGGGTGTCTCTCACACAGAGAATAGGGTGGCTCACACACAGAGAATAGGGTGGCTCTCGCATAGAGAATAGGGTGGCTCTCACACACAGAGAATAGGGTGGCTCTCACACAGAGAATAGGGTGGCTCACACACAGAGAATAGGGTGGCTCTCACACAGAGAATAGAGTGGCTCACACACAGAGAATAGGGTGGCTCACACACAGAGAATAGGGTGGCTCACACACAGAGAATAGGGTGGCTCACACACAGAGAATAGAGTGGCTCACACACAGAGAATAGAGTGGCTCACACACAGAGAGAATAGGGTGTTTCTCACACAGAGAATAGGGTGGCACACACACAGAGAATAGGGTGGCTCACACACAGAGAATAGGGTGGCTCTCACACAGAGAATAGGGTGGCTCTCACACAGAGAATAGGGTGGCTCACACACACACAGAGAATAGGGTGGCTCTCACACAGAGAATAGGGTGGCTCACACACACACAGAGAATAGGGTGGCTCTCACACACAGAATAGGGTGACTCACACACAGAGAATAGGGTGACTCACACACACAGAATAGGGTGACTCACACACAGAGAATAGGGTGGCTCTCACACAGAGAATAGGGTGACTCACACACAGAGAATAGGGTGACTCACACACACAGAGAATAGGGTGGCTCTCACACAGAGAATAGGGTGGCTCTCACACAGATAATAGGGTGACTCACACACAGAGAATAGGGTGGCTCACACACAGAGAATAGGGTGGCTCACACACAGAGAATAGGGTGGCTCACACAGAGAATAGGGTGACTCACACACAGAGAATAGGGTGGCTCACACACACAGATAATAGGGTGGCTCACACACACAGAGAATAGGGTGGCTCTCACACACACACTAGGTCTGGGCGATTCATCGAAAAAAGATTGCGATCTCTATTCATAGACCTATGCAGTATCATTTCTAAATTATGACTATTTTTTAGGGATGTCCGATATTATCGGCCGATATCTGCATTAAAATGTGATATCGGAAAATATCGGTATCTGTTTTCTCAATTTTAATTTTTAATTTTAATTTTCTTTTACATTTCTATAACCTTTATTTACCCAGGCAAGCAAGTAAGAACAAATTCTGATTTTATTTATTGTCTAAAGTATGCATAATGTTGTTAATTCCACAACAAGAGATATGTAATGTTAATTACCTGAAATTATTCCATTTTTTGGTGGGGAATCCCTGCATATATCGGTATCGGTTGATATCTGTATCGGAAATTAAGAGTTGGACAATATCGGTATATCGGTATCGGTAAAAAAGCCAATATCGAGCATCCCTATTTTTATTTTATTTTTTAAGCTTTGACCAGTCAGCTGGTTCTTTTCAGCGTTTATCGCTTTTTCTGGTCAAGCATGACCGACAGAAACAGGTTGAATGGGATATAGATCGGGGAAAGACACTCTGAGAAAATACGGCGAGTCTGGGAGTCGAACTCGTGTACCCCAGATCCGTGACGCGCACGGTTGTCCCCGACGCCGAAATAGCGCCGAGATACGCGGTGAGCTACTGGAGCTCCCCCACATCCCTATTTTTTTTAATATAAAATCTTTTTTTTTATATTCATTTAACTTTTTACTTAAGTTTTAAATGACGATTCTGACTTGAGTTCTTTTGTATGTTACAAGAGACTTTTAAGTTTAAGTCGAGCACTTTCATATGTTATGTTGTCTGTTTAAGAGAGTGCAATAAATTATTTTATTGAAAAAATAAGAATCGTGTGAGAGAATCGTGATCTCAATTCTTAGAGAGAAAAATCGTGATTCACATTTTAGCAAGAATCGCCCAGCCCTAACACACACACACACACACACACACACACACACACACACACACACACACACACACACACACACACACACACACACACACACACACACATACAATATATATAAAAAAAAAAAAAAAATAAGTAATTTAGCGTGTTGTCACCTGGAGAGGCCCGTGGTCACTGGTCATAGCTATACCACTGTATCTGCTGTCAAGATAACAGAGCTGCTACTACCTGTAATTACAGAAGTCTCAGCTCTCTCTTTCTCTCCCTTTCTCTCTCTCTCCCCCTCCCCCCATTAGACCTTTGTTCATTTTCCATTACACTTTTGTTCTGTGTCACTTTCTCTCTCCGTGCCAGAGAACAATAAATGTGTGTCCAAGAGAGAGAGAGTTTCAGTTCCAGTTCCCCACATGGCCCAGCCTTCTGTTCTGTTCCCTGTGTTCCTGTTTTTTTCCATTCTCTCTCTTAGCATACGAATACTGTGTCCCCTCAGAGTGTGTGTGTGGGTAGTATGGGACACAGCTCCATCATTCTCACAGAGGACGCTGCTTCAGACAGTGGGATTAGTCTCCTAGTGGTACAAGGGAAGGACACCATTTTCAAACGATTTCCCTAAGAACGCACTAGTCTGGCATAGTTTGTCACGTGAAGGAGATGTTTAATCATTAGCTAACCGCTTTACGTTTTGGTTAGTAGTCGGTGGATAACACTCATTAGGGTTGAATGTATTCCAATCGAGGGTGGGTCACTATTAAAGGGATATTGGAAAATGGGGGACCCTGATCATCTGATGTAAACAAGACTAAAGTCTTTCTCTGGTGACGGTCTGCATCCCCTTAACACATTGTCCGCCATGGGTTATATCCATCAATATAGCCAGTCTGCCACTGTTGAAAGCCTATGGAGATGTTTACCTTCTTTGCAGGGCTATAACTTTTTAAATTGTATTGCTATATTGACATTACTATGGCCCATTCAACATCGATTATCTATCGTTCCGGATGTGGGAACGTTATATTTTTTCATTCATACATTGTTGTAGGGCTGGGCGATATGACCAAAAACGTTATCGCGATAAAATTATAAAATTATTTTCATATAATTCGATATCGATAATTATCGTCGATATAATGTCTGTCAAGTTTAATTAACTTCTTATGCTGCTGCGAATGTCTCAAGTCGAGTTGATGTCGTCATCAGTTCGCGCACGTTAGCAGTTAGCCGACAAGCGGAGTATCTCATGACAATAAATATGACACTAAAATACTCTCTTCCGCCACAATATATTGAAACGAACTGTATACCCCACACTACTATAAACGTGGCCTCAGAATTCAAAACACACACATACTCGGCACGTAAATATATAAAACAGTGCCGTGCAAGCTAGTTATACTAGCCAGCCTGTTTTATCTTAGCGGTGTATTCCATGACAATGTGCTAAATATGACACTAAAATACTCTCTTCCGCCACAATATATTGAAACGATGTCCACTGTATACCCCCACTACTATAAACGTGGCCTCAGAATTCACGCCACACACATACTCGGCACGTAAATATATAAAACATCGCCGTGCAAGCTAATTAGCCTAGCAAGCCTTGTTGTTGAGTGAGTCCTACCTCCTTCCGGGTCTACTTCGCTCTCGGCCATCTCCTTCACTGATTGGTTGTTAGCTGTTGTGCGTAATCACGTCATCACGTAACGTTGGTTGTTGTTAGTGAGTGTGCTGAGCCGAGGCTGAACGGAGCCAAGCTTGGAAAATCGATATATCGAAACTTTGCGACCACGTTTCATGTTTATTTCGAGGAAATAATTTATCGCGATAGTTATCGTTATCGTTTTATCGCCCAGCCCTACATTGTTGTGTTAATACCGTCTTGAATATAAGTGTGTTTATAAGCTTTTCTGCTGTAATTCCAAAAACGCTAGTTATAGGCCCAAACGCATATGATAGATTATCGATTGCCGTTTCTTTCCTATACATGCTATATTAAAAAATTCAAATGTATATGATCGGTATACATTATGCTTCATCATGCGTGGAGGAAAGGGGGGCGGGGGTCGTCTATAATTCCTTTATTGTCAGTAACGGCTTTATGTAGTATGGGTTGATATATTGATCAGACTGTTTGCAAACAAAGAAACGCACAATCGGGCTGAAAATAACGTTACTGTCCTCTTACCGTTTGCCGATGAGACTGGAAGAAAAATATCCCAATTATTTGACGCTGATCGCTTAGATCCATTTCCGGTTTGTATGGCGCAATAAACGCCGAAATCATATTGATTATTGCGTTATGGAAGCGATCCAAATGCATGCCAGTGTTTGTCTGTAGTCCCGTAGCAAGATATTACTGCCGGAGGGATTTCCTCGACGCACCGATCACAACTTCCGGTTTTGAGAGTGTAACTCGCCCGACCATCCACCAGGCGGCGGTATTGAGGCGTGAATACCATGGCGAAAAAATTAAATATTGATTTAAAAAACGGCTTACACCATTGTTGGCGTTCAACGCATGGCGGCCAAAAACGGCGTAACTCGTTTATGGCGACCAATGTGTTAACAATTGTGTGTATTGAGCCGTACTGTATTGTACCCATTCTGCAATCTGTTAATAACATTTTCAATCAATCAATCAATACTGTAGGGCAGGGGTCGCCAATTAGTTTTGGCCGCGGGCCAGATTTTCGCCAAGCCGTTGCTTGGCGGGCCAGGATCAAAAACAATGGCTAATTTAATATACTGATATTGAAAAAAGACAAACGTTTTTCTCTGGTCTGCATCCCCTTAACAATTGTGTGTATTGCGCCGTACTGTATTGTACCCATAACCCATTCTGCAATCTGTTAAATAAAGTTTTCATTCATTCATTCATTCATCATGAACAGCAGATCAGCTGTTGCAGATCACAGCGGCGTGTGATGAACACAGATCAAAATGCATGAAAACACGACTCACCATACCTTGTTTGTTGTTAAGTCCTCCAAAATCCCTGCTAATGTTTGAAACATGTCATATCCACTCGCCGCCCTCCAATTCCAGATTGGCGTTGAATGCTTTATCTGAACTTTATCTGCCAACTTGAACACAGTTGTCATCATTGCCTCGTTGTTGTTGTTGTTGTTGTCGCCACATATTATGCAGAGAGGACGTCGGCTCGGCACGCAAGAATCACCGACCTGTTGCGATAAACCCGTATTTTAAGTATTGCTCCTGTTTATTAAAAGAAGCGTTATATTTCCCCGTTTTCTTTTTAACTCGCTCGCATCTCGAACGCGGAAGTGAACGTGCGTACACAGGCCCGGTGGGACTATTCCATTGGTTCTCCCAGTCCACGTGACCATTTCTAGCATTTCAATTGGCTATAGTGACAGACATGATGACTACCGGTAGATAGATACAGCTTCACAATAAAAGACACCCTGGCGTCCCGAGTGAATATTTCCCGCGCGTCACATAAATATCATATTCTCAAAATAATCTGACGGGCCAGAAATTATTGCTGGCGGGCCAATGTCGGCCCGCGGGCCGCCTATTGCCGATCCCTGCTGTAGGGTGTGATTTTTGGATCCAATGGGGTCAAGCACCGGTCTGTACAAGCTGAGCAAGGACAAGTGATATCTACTCCACAGTAGACACACAAAGTAGATTTCAGTTGTCTTATCTTATATGGCCAAATATTGACCAAGCATAGGCCGCCTGAATGGGGAGCCCATTTCAAGATCAAATGCATGGGGCCCATATCTTATTCTAATAGTGCCGGACCGGTCGTCATAAAAGAAAATGTAATCGTCGGTGTGCGAGTGAATGGGTGAATGTGAGGCATAAGTTGAAAAGCGCTTTGGATAAAAGTGCTACATAAATGCAGTCCATTTACTATTTACTAGAGGTCACAACAGCTTGGTAGGAAACACACTCGTCTCACTTGCACAGTAGGGGTGCAGCGATACCGATTTGGATTGATGCATCTATTCAAAAGGCAACGATCCAATTCAATCGACGCAATGTACATAACGATTTGGGTCGTTAATGTATTGTAGAACAAAAGCACAACATTTCGGAATACATGTTTTGTTTTTTGTAATCGGATACAAATAATTGCACTCTCGACCTCTATGGTTGTAGTATGTATTTTGTTATCTATTCTAGATCACGATATATGGAACGATATCGGTATCTTACAGAATCGAATGGCATTCATATTATCGTCCCAAGGAGGAAAAACTCATTTGACCATTTAGCCTTCACACACAAGCGCTTCCCAGACCTGGAACACACTTATAAGACATACTACCACTTTCCACCAATCTTCAAACATGGCTCAGAAGCAACCAGGAGTGTCCTCGTCATCACACCTGGCTGTTCGGTCTGTCCTCTTCTGCCCCCGTCTTCTCACACAAGCGGTCTGTTTGTGTTTGTCAAGATGTCGTCTCATCTCTCGAATCCCTTTATGGTGGTACCGCATGGATTCCAATTGTTTTATTGCTGGCTGTGTCTATCTGCTAATGCTTATGACGTATTGTGCGTAACTGTGTTGTCTGCTAATGCTTATGACGTGTTGTCGTCAATTGTTTTGATATCGCTAACTATCTAATTGGTGCTGTAGTACTAATCTAAATCGTATTGTGGTAATTAAAGCTTCCAGGTTAATGTGGAACTTATCCTTATCCACTTACTTCAGTGGAACGCCACCTTTTATAGTCTACTCTGCCCCCCCCCCACCCTTTTCCTGTAACCAACGGTAACCCAACAGGATGAGAGGTGAAAGGACTTCCTGTCTGAGTGTGTGTGTGTGTGTGTCTGTGTGCGTCTCTCTCAACATGACTGTTATATTGACGAGGCTTAGCCCGATGTTCAATAACATCCATTTATTGACTCTTTCGTATATCTGCCTTCCTGGTGCAACATCACAATCTACGACAATCAAATCGGTTCAAACTCTAACCTAATACATCACATCCTTCTCTTTAACATATTTTTTTTTCTCAAACAGAACTTAGTATTCTACCTTTGTTTAGCTTGAACTCTTGCTAACGCATCCTATTTCCCAAAACAAACTTAACAAACATTTCCCAACTTAAATGTTTACTCAGAGCATCCACCTGCTGTAAATGAAATAACAATGTTAGTCACAGACTACTTTCACTTTAGAGGATTGTGTAACTTAAACCCACTTGAACCATGACATAATGCAAAGCACTTAATGCGAACACTTGAATATGAAAATACTCCAAAACCATGCATATGAAAACACTCCAGTTACTCTCTGTATCTAGGAGGTAGATGCCTGTCAGTGCTCTCTTGCCCAGTGGTGAAATATTTTGCCCAAAGAAAGCAACTAGTTTGCATTTGCTCACCCTGAGTCTGCCTTTAACGTCCAGTTCATTCAGCGTTTTCACTGACATGGCGTTGCAGTCAGCTCCCCGTATCCAGTTTGAAAGTCACTGCTTTTCTGTTTATCCTCACTGTTTCATTCCACGGATTTTCCTTGAAGTTAGGTCGCTTTCACACAGGGGCTGTTTGGTCCGGATTATCGGACCAGAATTCGATAGTCCGGTTTTTCGGGTTTGTGTGAATGCGCGTCGAACTCGGTCCGCGGACCAAACGGGCGAACTCTGGTCCGCCTGAAAACGTAGGTCTCGGTTCGCTTCATCGGACCAAACACGAACCAAATATAGGAAGTGCTTATTATTACCACTGCTCGCAGCATTCAATGCAAAACAAGCACACTGCATCTATCTCTCTATATATCTAACTGTGCATCTTGGGAAGAAGGAAGAAAAAACGCGGCTTATTATATTGTTATTATTATATATATATAACAACGTGGTGTACAAGTTGTTTAGCGAGAGGATGGTGGTAATCGGCTTCAATAGAACAACTCGCCTCCGCTGATCTGGAGGGCTCGCAGTCCACACACAGACACACACACACACACACGCGCGCGCGCGCGCGCGCACACACGGGCTCGCAGCCACACACACATTTCCACTGTCCAATAGACTAGCGCCCTTTTCGACCGCGTGACATTGTTCAGATAGTTTGGTGCGCCTGACAGATTGCTATGTGAACGCAGGCGAACCAAATGAAGAATGCAACAATGTTGCAACTTCACCACCAGAACCGCACCGAGTCCACCAAAACTATATGTGAAAGCGACCTTAGTCTCCATCAGTCTGATGTGTTTTTCCTGCTCCACTTCGACTGTGCCGATGAACATTTCCTCCTCATCACTCTCACTCTGCTCAATTGCATGCAGCTTTTTTTTATATTGGTGCTGTGGTGGGCCCTGCGCTCTACACACCTTGCCAAAGTGATTTCTCTTGTGGCATGATTTACATGTTTGCCCAATTGCCGGACATGTCCTTGTTCCATGTCTGTAACCACATCTGCAGCAACTTGACTCATCTGGTTCAGTATGACCTGTGCTATCTGCAACTTTACTGTCTTTTGGCCTGACTGTTCTCAGTCTGTTCACATCCACCTCTTCTGTCAGTGCTTTCACTTGACTGGTTGTGATCTCACTCGCACGGCAAATATCCAAGGCTTTTGCCAGTGTCGGATCTGCTTCTCTTAACAGTCTGCCTCTTACGTGGTCATTAGTTATGCCACACACTATCCTGTCTCTTATCAGGGATTCGTTCAACTGACCAAATTCACAATCATTGGCTTTATACTTTAAATCCGTGACATAGGTGGCGCAGTGGGCAAGGCGCTCGCCACCAACGCAGGAGATGCTGGGTTCGAGCCCAGCTCTCGGCGTTGCTACCAGCTTGGCTGGTCGTTCATACTAATACAATTGGCAGTATTAGGGGGTGGGAAGCTGGTGGGTGGGGATCGGACCTTGTGGACAGCGACTCCTACAGGTCGGTTGGTGCGCCTGCGCAGTAGAATCAGGGGGCGGCGTGTCCCTCCCACGCAGACCCTCGCCACTGAGAGATTGCGCTGTGCAGGTGAAAGGATGCGACGGCTGTCTCCTCGAGTACCGGAGGGGACACGTGATGCAAGGCTTCGTCCACATTGCAGCCGGCTTGTGGGAGGCATGGCCTAACAACGTTCGAGACAGGGGAGGGTAGAATTGGACAATACGAAATTGGGGAAGGGAGAAAAATAGAAAAATGGGGAGAAAAAGTTGAGAAAAAAAAATATCCGTGACATAGGCATTTATTGTTTCTGACTGTTTCTGTGCTCGTGTGAAGAATATGTGCCTTATATATGGCAAGTTTTTTCGGGGCTCACAATAGTCCTGAAATTTCTTCTTCAGTATGTCTATTTAGTCTTTTTCTTCTGCAGTAAAGACAGTAATCGCCTCTTCTCCGGCGACATGACGAAACGTCGCACACCGCACCTTTTGAGACTTTTCTGAGATGCCGCTGGCGATGCAAAATAGTTCGAAGCGCTGTGTCCAATTCCTCCAATTTTCAGCAAGATTGCCTTGCAGACTCAATGGTATCGGAGGTTGAAACTGCGCCATCCTCTTATTCCAGTTTTACTTCTGACACCATGTTATATTGACGAGGCTTAACCCGAGGTTCAATAACATCCATTTATTGACTCATTCGTATATCTGCATCCATGTCTGTCACGTTACAACTCGCGTGTCGCCTTCCTGCTGCAACATCACAATCTACGACTATCAAATAGGTTCAAACTCGAACCTAATACATCACAATGAGCATATAAATATATCAGTACAACATAGCAACAATGCTTTCTAATGCATAATGTTAGCGAACTACAAAAATACAGTGCGCTTGCAGGATGACTGTAATCATTAGTAGCAACACTTGTAAAACTGACTGAAACTCATGTCCACAGTACAGACTCCAGGCAGAGACGGAGATTGTGAAAATGATGACGCAGGCATCCTCTCTCGCTTCCAAAACAAACACCATGTGCACCGGTAATGGAGCCAAGTAAACACTATATGCCCCCAACGGTTTATAATTGACCAAACTCATTTCACCACATGGCACAAACGCCCACTAGCTGTGGGGCATACAGTGATGCTCATCAATCATCCTTATTGATCGTCAACACTACTCAGAATGGCAATGCAAAGCATGCATACATACTGTACATTTTGGTTAATTTGTCCGAAACAGCCCACACAAACTTTCTGCTTCATAACGTTATTCCCATGGTTTTTCTTGGGCAGTATTGTATGTCTTTTGATAATCCATGACCAGTCTGTCCTTTGATAATTGCCAGCCTGTTGATTCTTCTGTAAACTGCACGCTGTTTACAGTAGGCTAATGTTACTTCACTTTACTGTATGCTAACATTACTTCATGCCGTTTACTGTAGGCTAACGTTACTTCAAGCTGTTTACAGTAGGCTAATGTTACTTCACTTTACTATATGCTAACATTACTTCACACTGTTTACAGTAGGATAATGTTGTTACTTCAGTTTACTGTAGGCTAACGTTACTTCAAGCTGTTTACAGTAGGCTAATGTTACTTCACTTTACTATATGCTAACATTACTTCACATTGTTCACAGTAGGCTAACGTTACTTCACGCTGTTTACTGTATAACATTACTTCATGCTGTTTACTGTATAACATTACTTCATGCTGTTTACAATAGGCTAATGTTCAGGCCTGTACCGAATAGTTCAAAGCTTCGAAGCTTCGTCGTTCATAATGTTGACATTCGAATTCGAAATCAACATTCGAATTTAAAAATGTTTCCTTTTTTTAATATATTTTTTTTTAAATATTTTTCTTATGTGTCTATTCATTCTGTTTAAACCAATGGGGTTTTTCTTCACAGTTGCAGATAAATATTAGGCTACACTAATATTATACTATTATAGTATATAACTCGTCATAAAAATGTAAATAAAACATTTATCATAAAGTATGTAGCCTATCTGCATCCGCTTGGCACTCGGCACTCCATCAAGACGTCAATCGCTTTCGTACCAACCGTGCCCTTATTGGATTATTTATGTTGACGAAACTGATGAGTTATATTCATTAAAGAAAGTTGATTTAATAAAAAAAATACTAATTTAATCAGATTAATCACTATTAAAATTGAGGATTTAGTTTGGATTACGTCATAAAATATGACGACAGACATTCGAAGCTTCGTTCGAATACTTCAATAGAAGTTTTGAATGTTAAAAAATGACATTCGGTACAGCCCTACTAAAGTTACTTCACTTTAATCAATGTTACTTCACGCTGTTTACTGTAGGACAACGTTACTTCAAGCTGTTTACAGTAGGCTAATGTTACTTCAAGCTGTTTACAGTAGGCTAATGTTACTTCACGCTGTTTACAGTTGGCTAATGTTACTTCACGCTGTTTACAGTTGGCTAACATTATTTCACGCTGTTTACAGTAGGCTAATGTTACTTCACTTTACTCTATGCTAATGTTACTTCAAGCTGTTTACTGTAGGCTAATGTTACTTCACTTTAAATGTTACTTCACGCTGTTTACAGTAGGCTAATGTTACTTCACGCTGTTTACAGTTGGCTAACATTATTTCACGCTGTTTACAGTAGGCTAATGTTACTTCACGCTGTTTACAGTTGGCTAACATTATTTCACGCTGTTTACAGTAGGCTAATGTTACTTCACTTTACTCTATGCCAGGGGTCGGGAACCTATGGCTTGCGAGCCATATATGGCTCTTCTGGTGACAGCATATGGCTCCCAGATTATTATTATTTTTTTTAATACTTGTGATATTTCTTAATAATACTGTGTCATTTTAAAGTAAACAGAAATTAGTTTTGAAGATACAGCTAATAGTATCTGTAGCTGAAGATATAGCGAGCAGCCTGAAGACCAGCTGATTCTTAAAACTTGGAACGAGCTTCCTGTGACATACCACACAATGCAGCGTGAGTATTGCCGTATTGACCATGTTTGGCTCTACATATGCATGTGGGCAGTCATTCTCGCATATGAGGAACATTAAGACCAACCTACGCTCACGTTTAACTGATGGAAGCCTCAACGCCTGCATGAAGCTCAACCTCACCACGTATGAACCAGATTACAAGGCCATCAGCAAAACCACGCAGCACCAGAAGTCGCATTAAAAGTAAGACATATTTAATTTATTATACGTTAAAAATACTATATGGCTCTCAATTAAATATATTTAGAAATATTTGGCTTTTATGGCTCTCCCAGTCAAAAAGGTTCCTGACCCCTGCTCTATGCTAATGTTACATCAAGCTGTTTACTGTAGGCTAACGTTACTTCACTTTAAATGTTACTTCACGCTGTTTACAGTAGGCTAATGTTACTTCATGTGTTCACATTCACCCTTATAAAATGAATACAAAATAATATATCTATGCTAATTAACCATTTAACTGTTAAGTATCCAGACTGTTAATATCCGGTTAATTTAAAATGACTGGTTAACTGGCTAACTGGATATCCTTCCACATCCCTAGACTAAATCAATGCCAAAAAGCAAATAGTGAGTCAGATTTCTCAAATTACTTTTGAACTATTTTGAGAACGTTGGGAAAGAATGAGTTTGTTCGCTGTATCTCACGACGTCATGCACAATGCAGTACAATATGAACATCGACAGCATTATCTGACCAAACTGTTTCAATATCAATATATAGAGAAAAAAAGGCCTTCTGAATAATATGATTATTTTTCCTTATCGCCCACCCCCTGTGTGTGTGCATTCTGTAGTTTCAAATGACTGTAGTTTCTGGTGTCAAATATAATACACAGGCTATACACTGGCTATACACGGGCGATACACAGACTGTACACATGCTATACACAGGCTATATAAGGCCTGTATACGGGCTATACAGCGTTAAATAACGAAGGCCCAATGTTCTTACAGAAGGTCAGCACTGGGAGGTGACACTAAGCAACGCATGATTTGACCGCATGAGTCGTCCCCCAGCAATAAAGGAGAAGCCACTTCTTATGACATGATTTGTCTCCCAGTAATAAAGGAGAAGCCACTTCGCAAATGGTTTTATGATGACACTGACCCTTTTCTGGTTTTATCATTTACTCAGCATTGGTCTATAGTTTAGTTGATGAAACGTATCACCCTGCTGGAAGAGTCTGAATGGTTTGATGAAACTAAACGTATCACCCTGCTGGAAGAGTCTGAATGGTTGATGAAACGTAATGTATCACCCTGCTGGAAGAGTCTGAATGGTTGATGAAACGTAATGTATCACCCTGCTGGAAGAGTCTGAATGGTTGATGAAACGTAATGTATCACTTTGCTGGAAGAGTCTGAATGGTTGATGAAACGTAATGTATCACCCTGCTGGAAGAGTCTGAATGGTTGATGAAACGTAATGTATCACCCTGCTGGAAGAGTCTGAATGGTTGATGAAACGTAATGTATCACCCTGCTGGAAGAGTCTGAATGGTTGATGAAACGTAATGTATCACTTTGCTGGAAGAGTCTGAATGGTTGATGAAACGTAATGTATCACCCTGCTGGAAGATCCTGAATGGTTGATGAAACGTATAGGGCTGACCTTCGAAGCTTTTTTTGGCAATCGAAGCTTCGAATTTTTTTTTATCTTATGTTGTGGGACTTGTACAGCACTTTCATAAACTTTGTTGTTTTTAAATGTGCTCTATAAATAAAGTGGGTTGGATTCATTAATTAAGTAGCCCCTTTCGTGACTGAGCCAACAAGGTTTCACTCGGCTGTGTGATTTAATTCAAGGTGGATCGCTGTTGTCGTTTGAACAACTTCAGATTTCATGGGAACTACCAATCCCCCAAATCAAGAATGTTTAAGATGAATGAAGTAAGATTTTGATTATTTGAAATATGGCCTGTGTAGACTAAACTATGCACAGAATTATGTCAGTCTACAAGGTCCGGATTCTACATGGTCCGGCAATGTAGACCTTGTAGACTCCACTACAGACCAATTATCAGTGAATGTTCATGCATTTTTAAGAAGGGCAACTTCCACAAAAAAACAAAGAACTCACCAAAACATCTCAGTAGCACCTTATCTAAATTTTATTTCCTATTTTGCTTATTCATCCCAGTATCTTTCTTTATTATGTGGAATTCTACAAGGCATGTAGGTGTATATGTATTTGAGGATGATATCCTTCAAACAGGCAATAGTGATGATATAATTTGGGCAGTGCTGAGCTGGGTTACTTTCCTCCAGTGTATTTGTCCCCCGGCCCCACCCAATGGCCCCATGCGCGCGCACACCACACACACACACACACACACACACACACATACACACACACACACACACACACACACACACACACACACACACACACACACACACACACACACACACACACACACACACACACACACACACACACACACACACACACACACACACACACACACACACACACACACACACACACACACATTTACATTTAGTCATTTAGCTGACGCTTTTATCCAAAGCGACTTACAAGTTCTGTACGACAAGACAGCAAGAAGGGTACAACTCTATCAGCTGAGTAACAATGTTTATCAAAGTGTTGCGTGTTACAGTGTAGGTTAGTTTATTAGGAAAAGTGCATGACAGTAAGGTTAGTCACGGTTAGATTTTTTTTTTTTTTTTTTTTTTTAATCATTTCAGATAATGGTTGAAGAAGTGAGTCTTTAGTCGACGGCGAAAGATTGGACGGGATTCGGCTGTCCTAACTGGGATGGGTAGTTCTCACACACACACACACACACACACACACACACACACACACACACACACACACACTCACACACTCACACACTCACACACACTCACACACACACACAAATCGAAGTAAAAAAAAATATTTGAGAAATATTTTTTTTTTAATTTTTTTTTTATTTATTTTCTTTTCTTTTCTTTTTTTAATTTCGATTTTTTTTTAATGTTCGAAGCTTGTGCCATCGAACGAAGCTTCGAAGTATTTAAGACAGCCCTAGAAACGTAATGTATCACCCTGCTGGAAGATCCTGAATGGTTGATGAAACGTACAGTATCACCCTGCTGGAAGAGTCTGAATGGTTGATGAAACGTACTGTATCACCCTGCTGGAAGAGTCTGAATGGTTGATGAAACGTACTGTATCACCCTGCTGGAAGATCCTGAATGGTTTGATTAAATGAAACATATCACCCTGCTGGAAGATCCTGAATGGTTTGATGAAATGAAACGTATCACCCTGCTGGAAGAGTCTGAATGGTTTGATGAAATGCTTCACCCTGCTAGAAGAGAGACCAGGGTTGCCATCAGCATATTGCCTTAAAGGGGAACTATCTTATAAATGGCCTTTTTGAGTGTTTAGCATTGTTTCCTAGCTATGTGAACTTATATTAATATGATCTATGTCTCTAATTCTCATATTGGCGCATTCTTCCAATTCTCCTCTCACAATATTCACCCTCACTGAACTGAGTCATCTGAAAATGTGATGATTTGTGATGTCAGAAAGACACCGCTGCATGATAATGGCGAGGTACAAGATGAGCTGCACACAGTGGTTGGAGCCCAGGCTCAAAACGGCTCGAGATCTTGAGGTAGAAAAATGCTGTTTTTGAGGACTTGATTAGAAATACAAAACAATGAATAAAAAAAAATATATATTACAGAGGTGTTCCATAGACTCGCAGGAATTGTGTAAAAGTGCCCAAATAGTGAAAGAAATAGTAAAATAGTTCCCCTTTAATCAGATGATCTGTTTTCGTGTTGTAGCAAAGAGGTGTGTGTGTTGGGGGGGGGGTTATGTTTTTGCATGCTGTTCCTCTTTGTGATTGTATGTATTTCATGCACATGATTGTGTGTGTAAGTATTTGCATGTGTGTGTGTTCTAATTGAGCATATGTTTGCGTGTGTGTGCCGTGCCGGGCTGGGCTGGTATTTGCTGCATCAGCAAGGATGGTCAGAGAACACTGGCATGGAAATTTCCATAGGAGACCAAAAGTCCAGGTTTGTTGTTTGTGTGTGTGTGTGTGTGTGTGTGTGTGTGTGGCTATAAAATAGTTTTTGCCTAGAGAGAAAGAGGTGTGTGTGTGTGTGTGTGTGTGTGTGTGTGTGTGTGTGTGTGTGTGTGTGTGTGTGTGTGTGTGTGTGTGTGTGTGTGTGTGTGTGTGTGTGTGTGTGTGTGTGTGTGTGTGTGTGTGTGTGTGTGTGTGTGTGTGTGTGTGTGTGTGTGTGTGTGTGTGTGTGTGTGTGTGTGTGTGTGTGTGTGTGTGTGTGTGTGTGTGTGTGTGTGTGTGTGTGTGTGTGTGTGTGTGTGTGTGTGTGGGACACACGGATGGACAGAGAGAGATAACAGGGTAAACAGTACCTGCCCCATGTATTTGTGGTTTCCAGTTACCCAGGTCCACCTTTACAACGTCACTACAAACAGTCAGACAGGTTGCTCTGGGAAACCAGTGTTCTCCACCAGACATGTACATCACTGTAATCACTCTAATAACCATCCTCCATCTGTCCTCTATTCTCTCTGTCCTCTCTTCTCTCTTATCTGTCCTCACTCTTCTCTTCTCCTTCTCTCTGTTCTCTCTCTCTCTCTCTCTCTCTCTCTCTCTCTCTCTCTCCGTTATCTCTCTTCTATGTCCTCTTCTCTCTCCTCTCCTTTATTCTCTCTTCTCTGTCCTCTTCTCTCTCTCTTTCTTCTCTCTCTTCTATCCTCTCTTCTCTCCTATTATTTCTGGTCTCTTTCTCCTCTTCTCTGTTATCGCTTCTCTCCTCTCTCTCCTCTTCTCTGTTATTGCTTCTCTCTCCTCTCTCTCCTCTTTTCTGTTATTGCTTCTCTCTCCTCCCTCTCTTCTCTCTCTCTCTTCTCTTCTCTTCTCTCTGTGAGCTCAAGAGGATTTTGTTTAGGATTTATCTCTGTCTGGCTCTGGTTGACCGCTGACCTCAAACAAACAAGCTAATTCTCCCCAAACCCATGCAGTCATAACAGCTTATGTAACAAGAAGGGTTTCATGAAAGTCTGTGTGTGTGTGTGTGTGTGAGCATGCACTCACATCCCTGTGTCTATACCCATCCGCCTGTGCGTACATCTTGGATAATCTAATTGATGTTCATCCTGTTTGATTACACGTCATTGGGACGTGTGATGTAGCGGGCGATCAGACTGAAACTGTCGTTTTCATCCGATATTCTCAAATATGTCCGAAATAATGTTAATATTCGCTTTGATATTACGCAATGTGTTTTTAGAGGAGGACTTCTGGGTAGGATAGTATGGGGTGAGACGCGCTTCGCTGAGCTCTCAGAAAGCGTGAAACGTGGATGTTCACAGGTCTGAGAGCTGTCGGAGAGCTGTCCGGCTGCTGTGTTAACCCTTTCACGGCGACCGTCGGTTGTGTGATAGTAAAGGGTTAACCTTCTGTCGTGTGGCAGTGAAAGGGTTAATGGGCGCTGGGCGTAGCGTGAGGACGTCTGGTGCTTTGCAAAATGTGCTGCGTTAGCATCCTTGGTTGGCACTGCTCTGTAGCATCACTTGTGGGCTTGCTACTAAATTATCATTCTGAATAATGTGATTTTGGTGTCAAATAGAATACACAGGCTATACACAGGTTATACACAGGTTATACACAGACTATACACAGGTTATATACAGGTTGTTAGGGCTGTCTTAAATACTTCGAAGCTTCGAAGCTTCGTTCGATGGCACAAGCTTCAAACATTAAAAAAAAAATCGAAGTTTAAAAAAAAAAAATGATAAAAAAAGATAAATTTTTTTAAAAAATATTTTTTTTTTACTTCGATTTGTGTGTGTGCGTGTGTGTGTGTGTGTGTGTGTGTGAGAACTACCCATCCCAGTTAGGACAGCCGAATCCCGTCCAATCTTTCGCCGTCGACTAAAGACTCACTTCTTCAACCATTATCTGAAATGATTAAAAAAAAAAAAAATCGAACCGTGACTAACCTTACTGTCATGCACTTTTCCTAATAAACTAACCTACACTGTAACACAACACTTTGATAAACATTGTTACTCAGCTGATAGAGTTGTACCCTTCTTGCTGTCTTGTCGTACAGAACTTGTAAGTCGCTTTGGATAAAAGCGTGTGTGTGTGTGTGTGTGTGTGTGTGTGTACAGGGAGCGAAATTAACTTTTTGACTCACCGGCCAGTGGCGGGTAGATGGGAAGAATCTACCCGCCAAGCATATTTCTTACCTGCCAAATTTTGTTTGATTAAAAAAAATATATATATATTTTATATACATTTTTTTTTAAATAAAATATATATTATATAATCATACTTGTAGTTGTATTATCTGCGAGACATCGCCACCACGCAATAAGTCAAAATGCTCACTATCTGCAAACAGCTCCACTGTCTGTGTGTATACTTGAGTAGCCTCCAGCTCCAGCAAGGATTCTCCGGCCCTGCAGCTAGACCCTATATTCAGCTAGACCCTACATTCAGCATGCAAGGATTCTCCGGCGATGCAGCTGGACCCTATTGGTATAACGTTACGGTTATTTTGTCAAATCACATTCAACATGCCCTCAGCTAGAATACGCATTCAATCAATGTTATAAGACATTGATATCAGGAGCTATCTGTAGCTACTGCTAGCCCGGTAGATAACGTTAAGACAATTTAGTTTACTGGGACAGATAGATCTAACGGGAGCTAGCTAACATGAGCTAGCTAACGAGGGAACGGAGGTATTATGCACTCGAGTCGACTATTGCTGGAGCATTTGTTGATATCAGCAGCTAGCCAGCTAGATACCGTTAGACAATGCCTCGTCATGTATTAAACTAAAAGTGAATAGTTGACTGGGTCATTGTTTAAACGGTAACGGTAGCTCATGGAGGTCCGATCTAAACTAGAGCAGACTGCCCGCATATCGCAATGGTGGCGTTTCAGGAAGTAAACAAGCCAAATGAGAGCTTCCGATTGGTCATTTGCTTTCTTTCTCATGAAACCAGTCACGTCACTCTACTGTGATTGGACCGTTGACTTGAGTGCAATGTGGGACTTGTAGTTTTTTAACGATCTTGCGGCAGAGGAAAAAAAAAGACGAGAGGCTATAATCTGTACTCGCACAATCAAAATAAGAGTATCGTTATGAACTACACGCCACACGGCGGGCAGCCCTCTAAGTGTCAAGCGCCAAAGGTAAAAACTGAGCGCCCCTGGCGGGCGGCAGGCTTTAGTTTCGGTCCCTGTGTGTGTGTGTGTGTGTGTGTGTGTGTGTCTGTGCGTGTGTGTGCGCTAGGGATGGGTACCGAATTCGGTACTTTTGAGGTACCGAACCGAAACACGTCGGTACTACAGAGTATCGAATCAAGTGAGAAACCAAATTTTTTTTAAAAAAAAATTATTTCTTTTACTTTTTTTTTACTTTTTTACTTTTTTTTTTTTTACTTTTTTCTTTTCATGTCAACGTTCACACGCACAATATATGCTTACCTAGGATTTGACTTGATTCAACAACAAAGCAGTCGGAGCAATGGCAAGCCGAAAACTGTCGAAATTGTAGTTATTTGAAGTTTGGATTATTTTTTTACGACTGGTAAGGTAAAGGTAAAGGTAGGTAAATTAAGGTACCGTTGGGTACCGGTATCGATTCACAGGTACCGGTATCGGTTTAAATGTGAAAGGTACCCATCCCTAGTGTGCGCGCGCATGGGGCCATTGGGTGGGGCCGGGGGACAAATACACTGGAGGAAAGTAACCCAGCTCAGCACTGCCCAAATTATATCATCACTATTGCCTGTTTGAAGGATATCATCCTCAAATACATATACACCTACATGCCTTGTAGAATTCCACACATAAGAAAGAAAGATACTGGGATGAATAAACAAAATAGGAAATAAAATGTAGAAATGCATGCAATACATAAATAAATATGAATTTCCATATATGAAATAGAACATTTAGATAAGGTGCTACTGAGATGTTTTGGTGAGTTCTTTGTTTTTTTGTGGAAGTTGCCCTTCTTAAAAATGCATGAACATTCACTGATAATTGGTCTGTAGTGGAGTCTACAAGGTCTACATTGCCGGACCATGTAGAATCCGGACCTTGTAGACTGACATAATTCTGTGCATAGTTTAGTCTACACAGGCCATATTTCAAATAATCATATAACAGTATGATTCACTACCAAATGGTTAACCCTTTTCACCGCGACGATACAGAAGGTTAACCCCTTTCACTGCCACGCGACAAAGGGTTAACCCTTTCACTGCCACACTACATAAGGTTAACCCTTTCACTACCACACTACAGACGGTTTGAGTCATGTGGAACATGCACACACACACACACACACACACACACACACACACACACACACACAAACAGACACACAACTATATATACACACACACACTATACATTCTCTGTTTATCTTTGAATGTGACTCGCTTGCACATTCTCTCCCCTTATCATCTTCAGCTCTTTCCACTCTCACTCACTCTCTCTCTCACCCCTCAGTGTTCGCTCAGTATTAATTTGTTTTACCTTTTTCACATTAACATGAGTAATAAGACATGCTCTCTCTCTCTCGCTCTCTCTCATTCTACATTCAAACATTATTGAATAAAATAACCGCAAAGGCATGTTAAATGTTACTTACAGGTGCTGTAAGTGGTTTGTTAAAATAAGTGGTCTACATGTTAGAATAATAGCTCTACATTCCGACAGTCACTGATATAGTGTTTGGTCAGTAACATGGGTCTCCCAGTCCCTCCACTCTGCAGTAAACACAAAATTTATTTTCTGGTATCCTGTTCTCACTTCATCCAATCATAGAGAGAACTCCACACTGCAAAAATGGTCTGACAAATATTTAATAAAATATAAAACTAGTTTTAAGCAAATGTTAAATAATCTGCCGGCTAATTTGGCTTGGCAAGATTTCTTGAAATAAGTCATATCTACTAGGGTTCTCTCCCCCCTGGTTTGATAAAGTGGGAACGGGATACCAGATGTTCCGTTTACTGCAGAGCGGAGGGACTGGGAGACCCATGTTACTGACCAGACACTCTATACCAGTGATGGCTGTGGGAATGTAGAGCTATTTAACACTTATTCTAACAAAAATACATACTACTTACAGCACCTTTTTTAAATGTGTGCTACTACTGTGGTAGGCAATTTTAAGAGACATGAGCAAGAGTGAGCTTACATAGAGTAGTCGGCATCGCTTTTCAAGCCTGGTGCGGCGACAGCAAAGGTTCTCAGCCTGCCAGAGGTAGGGAGGTTTGTGATCATGTTTTTAATAAAAAAAACAGTTACACACTGAGGTAGGGAGGTGTGTGATCATGTTTTTAATTAAAAAAAAACAGTTACACACTGAGGTAGGGAGGTTTGTGATCATGTTTTTAATTAAAAAAAAACAGTTACACACTGAGGTAGGGAGGTGTGTGATCATGTTTTTAAATAAAAAACAGTTACAGACTGAGGTAGGGAGGTTTGTGATAATTTTTTAAATAAACAGTTACAGACTGAGGTAGGGAGGTTTGTGATGATGTTTTTAAATTAAAAACAGTTACACACTGAGGTAGGGAGGTTTGTGATCATGTTTTTAAATTAAAAACAGTTACACACTGAGGTAGGGAGGTTTGTGATCATGTTTTTAAATTAAAAACAGTTACATACTGAGGTAGGGAGGTTTGTGATCATGTTTTTAAATTAAAAACAGTTACACACTGAGGTAGGGAGGTTTGTGATCATGTTTTTAAATTAAAAACAGTTACATACTGAGGTAGGGAGGTTTGTGATCATGTTTTTAAATTAAAAACAGTTACACACTGAGGTAGGGAGGTTTGTGATCATGTTTTTAAATTAAAAACAGTTACATACTGAGGTAGGGAGGTTTGTGATCATGTTTTTAAATTAAAAACAGTTACATACTGAGGTAGGGAGGTTTGTGATCATGTTTTTAAATTAAAAACAGTTACATACTGAGGTAGGGAGGTTTGTGATCATGTTTTTAAATAAAAAATAGTTACACACTGAGGTAGGGAGGTTTGTGATCATGTTTTTAAATTAAATACAGTTACACACTGAGGTAGGGAGGTGTGTGATCATGTTTTTAAATTAAAAACTGTTGCACACTGAGGTAGGGAGGTGTGTGATCATGTTTTTAAATTAAAAACTGTTGCACACTGAGGTAGGGAGGTTTGTGATCATGTTTTTAAATTAAAAACTGTTGCACACTGAGGTAGGGAGGTGTGTGATCATGTTTTTAAATTGTCCATAGGATAGTGGAGTATTGAATTTTAGAGGCAGTTGAATGCATCAAAACAAAGACCATGTCAGGCAGTGCTTACTTTGATCCTCCAATCACAACTGTCGCTTTAGTTTTTTGTCTGAGGACCGCAGCAGAACGTGATTTTGAGGATCAAGGAAAGTGGGCGGGGTTTGAGATGGGTCGATAACATGAGGACTTCTGGTGTTTCACAAACCTCATGTGGGCTTTATCTTTTATTTTCTCATCTGCAGTTCTTCTGTTTCACCCCCCCCCCCTCTTCCCACTCATCCTCCTCTAATGCAGTTAAATGATCTGCATACTTCCTGCTCCTGTTACCACCTATCATTGTCTCATCTCTGGTATGCTGGTTAACAGCTTTGTGTGTGTGTTGCATCTTGTACTGTGAATGTCTTTATACATATTGGTTTCTTGTGGGCATGATACATATACCTGCATATAACCCCTCTATATACTTGCAAGTACACCTGCAGATTGCTCTGTATATGATAGCATGTACAATAATGCTGTATGTACCATTATTATATATTCTCATCGCATATATACCTACTGTATCCTCACCTGTCTGTACTTACCTGCACATAGTCCTTTACTATATCTATCTATATCTGAGGCCTAACAAAAACAATGGTTTGGTTCCGGTTGCCGACCGACCCTGCCGATTTGGGTGCGACCCAATTTATTTTATGAGTTTAAAAAATATATATATAAAAAAAAAACATATTAAAAAACCTTTAGTATTATGGATATTAAACATGCTGGCAGAGTACATGCATCCATGTTGTTGTGAACATTTTAATTAAATAAAGAAATTCCCTATCCATAGTCGCCATGGGAAAAAATAAAATAAAATAAATTCCTTATTTACCCATGGCCTTAACTGACAACCAACAGGAACCAAACAATATTTTTTGTTATGCCTGATCTGTACATATGATATCATACTCTTACTAGTTACGCTGCTGGCCAGTATGACTTACTTACTACCATAGTGTCTTTATACCTGTATCACTGTACATTATTATATTATACTACAACTCTGTACATACCTCTGATTAGCACTACACTCAGTATTACTAATTTGTATATTTTGTACCCAGTTTAGTCACCTGTACATTGTATATTGCTGTTGCCCTTTACTGATTAATTTGCACTCTGGTTGGATGCCAAACTCTTTTTCCTTGTGCTGTATAATGACTATACATTTTGAATCTAATCTAAAAGATAATTAAAGTGTTGCTCTAAAGTAAACATATAACTAATACATTTATAATAAAACCTTGGCTAGCTTCTTCCACCCACTTGCTCATTATAGGCTACCTTTATTCACCTTGCACCATTGATTTGCCATCACTACTCCTTATTTTGATAAGTGTGTTGATTAGTGGTGGGAATCACGATACGAGGCCTCACGATACGATACTATCACGATACTTGAGTCACGACACGATAGTATCGCGATACTAAATATATTGTGATATGCTGAGTATTGCGATATTAATAATATTGCGATATATTGCGATTTATTACCTTTTTTCAACTGCAAAGTAAAACTGTCAACATGTTTTATCTAATAAAATAAAGTTCAGTCTGTTCATCTCACTTCAATAATTTTTATTGCAGAACTACGTATCGATATTTCCCCCCCCCCCACTAGTGTTGATGATATTGCACTTGTAAAGTGGATGGATAACTATGCTAACAATGTCTGTGTTTATTAACCTGTTGGTCTGTGCTGTGTATGTATGCATTAATTTCTGTGCATAAGGCAAATGATCTGCCTGTGTGTGTGTGTGTGTTTATTATTATTTTTTTTTTTTTAACCCTGGCCTCAGCAGGGTGTCGTCCAGAGATCCTCTGATCTAATCAGGCTCACGTTTATTGGGTTAAGGCTGTTCTGACGTTCTGTACACACAGCGTTACGACGAGCTGCCAGGAACCGTCCCCAGTGGTTCTCTGTCAGTGGTTCTCTCTGTTTCAGTGGTTCTCTGTCAGTGGTTCTCTGTCAGTGGTTCTCTGTCAGTGGTTCTCTGTCAGTGGTTCTCTCTGTCAGTGGTTCTCTGTCAGTGGTTCTCTCTGTCAGTGGTTCTCTGTCAGTGGTTCTCTCTGTCAGTGGTTCTCTGTCAGTGGTTCTCTGTCAGTGGTTCTCTCTGTCAGTGGTTCTCTGTCAGTGGTTCTCTGTCAGTGGTTCTCTCTGTGTCAGTGGTTCTCTGTCAGTGGTTCTCTCTGTGTCAGTGGTTCTCTCTCAGTGGTTCTCGGTCAGTGGTTCTCTCTGTCAGTGGTTCTCTCTGTCTCAGTGGTTCTCTGTCAGTGGTTCTCCTGGTTCTTTGTGTCAGTGGTTCTCCTGGTTCTTTGTGTCAGTGGTTCTCTGTCAGTGGTTCTTTGTCAGTGGTTCTCCTGGTTCTTTGTGTCAGTGGTTCTCCTGGTTCTTTGTGTCAGTGGTTCTTTGTGTCAGTGGTTCTCCTGGTTCTTTGTGTCAGTGGTTCTCTGTGAGTGGTTCTTTGTGTCAGTGGTTCTCTGTCAGTGGTTCTTTGTGTCAGTGGTTCTCTGTCAGTGGTTCTTTGTCAGTGGTTCTCTCTGTAGTTTTTTGTGTCAGTGGTTCTTTGTGTCAGTGGTTCTCTGTCAGTGGTTCTTTGTGTCAGTGGTTCTCTGTCAGTGGTTCTCTGTCAGTGGTTCTTTGTGTCAGTGGTTCTCTGTCAGTGGTTCTTTGTGTCAGTGGTTCTCTGTGTCAGTGGTTCTGTTTGGTTCTCAGGATGGGCAGCACTAGTGTCTTTTTCACATTGCAAATATCTGTCATGTGCAACAATCTGAACAATCTCATTCGCGCAGCTTGCACCCGTGGGGCTATCGTGCATTACTGTAGTTAGTAGAACACGAGCGAGCTGCCAGTCATCTGGGCCCAGGAGTTCAACACTTTTAATCCCTATCTGATCGGCTCAGATTTGGATTCATTCATTTCAACTCATGATGAATTGAAAATGGGGGACCCTGATGTAAACAAGACGAAAGTCTTTCTCTGGTCTGCATCCCCTTAACAATTGTGTGTATTGAGCTGTACTGTACTAGTGTACTGTACCCATTCTGCAATCTGTTAATAAAAATGTTCAATCAATCAATCAATAGGGATTACAAGTTTTGAACTCCTGATGATCAGTGACGGTCGGTGACAAATGACCCTACTGGTTTACCATGGTGTTAGAGAGGCAGCCACCACCTACAGTATTTTCTCTCTCTCTCTCTCTCTCTCTCTCTCTCTACTCTCTCTCTCTCTCTCTCTCTCTTCTCGCTCTAACGCCTCTCTCTCTCTCTCTGACTCCCAGTCGCTCTCGGCTCTCGCTCTCGCTCTCGCTCTCTCTCTCTCTCTCTCTCTCTCTCTCTCTCTCTCTCTCTCTCTCTCTCTCTCTCTCTCTCGCTCTCGCTCTCGCTCTCGCTCTCGCTCTCGCTCTCGCTCTCGCTCTCGCTCTCGCTCTCGCTCTCGCCCCTCTCGCTCTCTCTCTCTCTCTACTGAAACCATTGTCCAAACTTTAAACCCCTCTTTTTCTATCTTCCTGCTCACTCACTCAAGTCCCCTCCTTTTTGTCTCTCTCCATTTTCCCATTTGTGCTTTCTCTCCATTCTTCCCTTTCATCTCTCTCTCTCTCTCGCTCATAACATTCCAGTTAATGCAGAGCTTGATGGAGGTTTTCTATTCACTCTCTCACTAATTGCTGTGTGGAGCCAGTGATGTAATGGCTGATTATGTAAGACCACAGCCTGTAGGTAAATACGGGGTTATCTCTGTCCCCCCCCCCCCCCCTTTCTCAACACCCAGTTCCCTCCATTTAACAAAGCTCTCCCCTATCTCTCTATCTATCCTCTCTCTCTCTCTCTCTCTCTCTCTCTCTCTCTCTCTCTCTCTCTCTCTCTCTCTCTCTCTCTCTCTCTCTCTCTCTCTCTCATCTCTCTCTCTCGCTCTATTATTATTAAATGCATAATGATCAAGTGAAAGCTCTAACTAGGGATGTCCGATATTATCGGCCTACCGATATTGGCATTCAAATGTGATATCGGGAAATTATCGGTATCTGTTTTCAAAACAAATTATATATATTTTTTTACATATTTAACCTTTATTTACCCAGGCAAGCAAGTAAGAACTAATTCTGATTTTATTATTGTCAAAAGTATGCATAATGTTGTGTTAAATCCACAACAAGAGTAATTACCTGAAATTATTCAGTTTTTTTGGGGGGGAAACCCTGCATATATCGGTATCGGTTGATATCGGTATTAGAAATTAAGAGTTGGACAATATCGGTATCGGTAAAAAAAGCCAATATCGAGCATCCCTAGCTCTAACGGTCTAACCAATTCTCTCTTCTTCTCTCCTCTGCTCTTGTCATCTCTTATTTTTTCCTCTCTTATTCCTTTCATCTAATTTCTTCTCCTTTCTTTCTTTCTTTCTTTCTTTTTCTTTCTTTCTTTCTTTCTTTCTTTCTTTCTTTCTTTCTTTCTTTCTTTTCTTTCTTTCTTTCTTTCTTTCTTTCTTTCCTTTCTTTCTTTCTTTCTTTCTTTCTTTCTTTCTTTCTTTCTTTTCTTCCTCTCCTCCATTCCTCAGGTTGTTCACTAGCCCCCACCTGCGTCCCCCAGCTTTAACGTCCTCCCTCTGGTCGCTGCCTCTTCCATCATGTCCTCTCAAGCCACGCCCATCCAGGGGTCACGACCAGTGACCCCTCCGATGCCCTCTGCGAGGTCTCCGGTCTTATCTCATCTCCCCAGTGTCTCCAGGTAGGTTCATATTCCATCATGTCACTTCTTTTAACATGGAGTGACAGTGTTTGATTGATTGATTGAAAACTTTATTAACAGATTGCAGAAGGGTACAGTACAGCTCAATACACACAATTGTTAAGGGGATGCAGACCAGAGAAAGACTTCGTCTTGTTTACATCAGGGTCCCCCATTTTCAATTCATCATAACATATATGACATACATGACATACAGATAGACAGACTGCTACATCTATACATTTATGACATACCAGATTTGCAAATACAGTACTGTTTGTGTTACAAAAAGAGTCTAAAAAAGAGAGTATATATACATTTGACGTAGAAACTGTACATTGGAGGAGGTTGGGTAGGTGGGGTGGGGGGGGTGGAACTGTACATTGGAGGTGGTTGGGTGGGGTGGGGGGGGTTGGGTAGGCGGGGTGGGGAAACTGTATAACTGTACAAGCAAAACTGTACATTGGAATATCGACGAAACCATACTTGGTTCTAAGAAGAGGGTCTCGTGTATTCTTGGGTTAGGTAATTTACTGTACATTGGAGGGGGTTGGGTTAGGACATTTACAGGGGCCAGTTTTGAATTGCAGTCTCCCGTAGGTGTTCTTTGAGAGTGGTTTTGAAAGTGGGTAGTGATTCACATTCCTTTACAGCTTTGGGTAGGGCGTTCCACATTGATGTGGCATAATTGCGAAACGTGTTTAGTCCTTTGTTTGTGCCGAATCTGGGTTTAACATGATTTGTGGAGCTCCCTCTGGTGTTGTGGTCGTGGTATTCACTGACCTTTGGGAAGTATTTTGACATGTACATGGGTACCTTGGTCGTGTAGTGTATCTTGTAGACCAGGCCCATTGCAAGTTGCTGTACTCTGGCGTCTACTCTAAGCCATCCTAGGTAGTCAAAGTGGGCAGGGGTGAGGCGGGTTCTAGGAGTAAGGTCAAGCAGTAGTCTGACCAGTTTGTTTTGAGATGTTTGTAATTTAGTTTTTAGTGCCTTTGAGGTGCTTTGGTACCATGAGGTGCACGCATAGTCGTAGTACCCATGAATGAGTGCTCCTGCCAGAGTCTTCAGGGTATTCTTGTTTACCAGAGAGGAGATCCGGTACAAGATCGAGTTCGTTGGTTGACTTTTTTGATTACATTGGATGCTATTTTGTCACAGGACAGATTTGCCTCTAGGATGGAACCTAGGTATGTAATTTCATCTTTCCTTGTGACAATATTGTCACCCACTGTAACTGAGAAGCCGTCGGTCTTGCTGAGTTTGTTATTTGATCCGAAGAGAATGGACTCTGTTTTGTTCTGATGTTGTACTTGGTGTAGTGACAGTGTTGTTCTGATGTTGTACTTGGTGTAGTGACAGTGTTGTTCTGATGTACTTGGTGTAGTGACAGTGTTGTTCTGATGTACTTGGTGTAGTGACAGTGTTGTTCTGATGTACTTGGTGTAGAGACAGTGTTGTTCTGATGTACTTGGTGTAGTGACAGTGTTGTTCTGAGGTTGTACTCTGGTGTCTGGTGTTCCTCAGGGTCCCTGCGGCCTCCAGTCTGCAGGTACAGAGATCGATCCCCCTCCCCGATGAGGGGCTACCTGGTCCCCAGCCCCCTGCCCACGCGCAGAACCAGGACCTGCTCAGCGTGAGGACACACACACACACACACACACACACACACACACACACACACACACACACACACACACACACACACACACACACACACACACACATATGCACAAACACACACGCAAGTGGTCACAAATGGTCACCGTCTACACTCTGTCGGACAGTAGGTGCACTCCCCCAATTCCAGAAATAGCACTACACTGTTCAAACATACATAATACACACACACACACACACGTTACATGCATACCAACACATATAGCCTATACATACAAACACCCACACATATACACACTCACACTCGCATATACACACTCTCTCACACACACACATATACACACTCACACACATACACACACTCACGATACACACACACATATACACACACACACACACACACACACACACATACATTACATGCACACTCACACAAACAGCATACACACTCACACATACACACATAAACGAGAAAACAGACCAGATGAAGAATTAATCTTTAATAATTAATATTTTTCTCCCTCACCTGTTTCTCACCTTCTCCCTCCATTCCTCATCTCTTCTCCGCGCCTTCCCCACCACCATCCATCCATCCCTCCATGCATTCATCCATCCCTTCATCCATTCATTAATCCGTCCATTCATTAATCCATCCATTAATCCATCCATTCATTCATCTATTCATTAATCCATCCATTCATCCATCCATCCATTCATCCATTCATTAATCCATCCATCCATCCATCCCTCTTTTTCTCCTGCCTCATTCCTTCCTCTCTTATTTTATCTCTCTGTTCTTTCCTCCGTCTTCTCCCCGTCTCTCCTCCTCTCTCTTCCTCCCTCATTCGCTCATCCCATCCCGCTCTCCCCTTCCATTTCACCTTCTCTCCCTCCATCACTTCCTTCATTCCTCCCTCCATCACTTTCTTCATTCCTCCCTTCCCTCCTTCCATCACTTCCTTCATTCTTCTCTTCCCTCCATCCATCACTTCCTTCATTCCTCCCTTCCCTCCCCCATCACTTCCTTCAATCATCCCTCCATCACTTCCTTCATTCTTTTTTCCCTCCATCCATCACGTCCTTCATTCCTCCCTTCCCTCCACCATCACTTCATCCATTCCTCCCTCCATCACTTCCTTCATTCCTCCCTCCATCACTTCCTCCATTCCTCTCTCCATCACTTCCTTCATTCTTCTCTCCATCATTTCCTTCATTCCTCCCTTCCTTCCATCATCACGTCCTCCATTTCTCCCTCCATCACTTCCTTCATTCCTCCCTTCCCTCCACCATCACTTCATCCATTCCTCCCTCCATCACTTCCTTCATTCCTCCCTCCATCACTTCCTCCATTCCTCTCTCCATCACTTCCTTCATTCTTCTCTCCATCATTTCCTTCATTCCTCCCTCCCTCTCTCCATCACTTCCTCCATTCCTCCCTCCGTCTCTCCATCACTTCCTTCATTCCTCCCTCCCTCTCTCCATCATTTCCTCCATTCCTCCCTCCATCACTTCCTTCACTCATTCCTTCTTCCTCCTCTTTCTTTCCCTCCATCACATCCTCACTCATCCCTCTCTCTTTCTCTTCCGTCTCATTTGTTCATATCCTCTCTCCTTAATTTCTCCCGTCTCTCCCCTCCATCCCACCTGACCTTCCTCCCTCTTTTAATATATCCATCATTCCATCACCCCCTCTCTATCATTCCTCCACCCCCCCACTCTCTCTCTTTCTCATTCTCATTCTCTCTATCTCTCTCTGTCTCTGTCTCGCTCTCCTCTGTCTGTCTCTCTCTGTCTCTGTCTCTCTGTCTCTCTGTCTCTCTCTGTCTCTCTGTCTGTCTCTCTGTCTCTCTGTCTCGCTCTCCTCTGTCTGTCTCTCTCTGTCTCTGTCTCTCTGTCTCTCTGTCTCTCTCTGTCTCTTTCTCTCTCTCTCTGTCTCTCTCTCTCTCTCTCTCTCTCCCCCCTCTCTATCATTCCTCCACCCTCCACTCTCTCTTTTTCTCATTCTCATTCTCTCTCTCTCTCTGTCTCTGTCTCTCTCTCCTCTGTCTGTCTCTCTCTCTCTGTCTCTGTCTCTCTCTGTCTCTCTCTCTCCCCCCTCTCTATCATTCCTCCACCCCCCACTCTCTCTTTCTCATTCTCATTCTCTCTCTCTCTGTCTCTCTCTCTGCCTCTCTCTATCTCTCTCTCTCTCTCTCTCTCTCTCTCTCTCTCTCTCTCTCTCTCTCTCTCTCTCTCTCTCTCTCTCTCTCTCTCTCTCTCTCTAGGACGGCACGTGCCTCAGAGGGCCCCATGTTTACTGGGGTGTGTAAGTGTTTCTCTCGCTCCAAAGGCCACGGCTTCCTCACGCCGGCCGACGGGGGCAACGACATCTTCGTACACATCTCGGAGTAAGTTGAGAGAGAGAGAGACACACACACACAGGGGGGGGGGGTGGGGGGGGGGTTGTGTATGTGTGTAAGAGCCTGACACTTGGTCGGAAATCCCGCGGGTCACGAGGTTGCTGTTAATAATAATAATAATACATCGGATTTATATATCGCTTTTCCAAATGCTGAAAGGCGCTTTAACAAAACAATACAATACATTACAGTTTAAGTAGAGAAAATAAAATTTGTTGTTCATGTTGTTGGGGTCAAAAAGTTCATGAGTTGAAAGCAAGTGTAAAAAGGTGGGTTTTGAGGGCTTGAAAGGGTGAAAGAGTGTCTGCATGACGGATACGGTTGGGAAGGGCGTTCCAGAGGGTGGGGGCAGCTGCAGCGAAGGCCCTGTCGCCCCCCCAGGTCCGGAGCTTAGTTCTGACGGGTTGGAGGCGGTTAGCATCTGCGGACCTGAGGCAGCGGGTAGGCGTGTGGTGGAGAAGGAGGTCCGAGAGGTAGGAGCATGGGTGTAAAAAGTACCCAGAAATTATACTTAAGTGAAAGTATTGCTACCGTCTCAAAATCATACTCAAGTAAAAATCAGAGTATCTGGCTAAAAACACACTTGAGTAAAAGTCAAAACGTTTCTACTTCTAAAATGTACTTAAGTACTAAAAAGTCAAAGTAAAAACTTTTTCTGACTGTCTATTCTTCTGATAGCAGTTGTTTAATCAAAGATCCCCGCTTTCTAGTATTGCACAAGGACCAATCGGCATGGGCAGGTTAATTTAGCATTGATGGGGATTTGATTGGCTGTTTTTAAATAAAGTGCGGCCGCAGGATTAATAACGTTAACGTTAGTTGGGCCAGACAAACCAATATACTAATTAAAATTGTTTGACCTGCGAGATTTGTACTTTGTAGGTCTGCATTTTAAATGTAAGGAGTAAAAAGTATGTTTTTTTTTTCTCTGAAAAGTAAGTAAAAGTACAAGTATACAAACCTAATAATACTTGAGTAAAGTAAAAAACAGTACTTAAGTATTGTAACAAAGTACAATTACTCAAGTACTTTACACCCCTGGGTAGGAGGGGCCAGATTGTTTAGGGCTTTGAAGGTGATGATTCCTGTACATGATGGGGAGCCAGTGGAGGATGGATGGGAGTGATGTGGTCGGAGCGGCGGGTGGAGGTGAGCATGCGAGCAGAAGCGTTTTGGACATATTGTAGTTTATTGAGGATTTTGGTGGATGTGCCATAAAGAATGCTGTTGCGGTAGGCCAGTCGGGATGTGATAAGTGCGTGGGTCAGTGTTTCCGCAGCAGAGAAGGATAGTGAGGGGCGTAGACGGGCAATGTTCCTGAGGTGGAAGAAGGCGGTTTTTGTGATCTGGTTGACATGCAGGAGGAAGGAAAGGGTGGGGTCGAGAATGATACCTAGGTTGCGGACGTGGGTGGAGGGGGTGACAATGGAGCCGTCACTGTTGACTGAAGAATCATGGGTGGGACGGGTCAGGGAATTTGGGGGATGATGGAAAAAATATGTATATTATCCACACATATATACAGTATAATATATATATATACCTATGAATATGCAATGTGTTCATTCGGAATGAAAATCTGTCCATGCTCCATTGTTTCCAATAAAAAATAGTTGCATTCCCTAATAATTAGCCTACCCCCCTTAAAACATTGTTTAAGTTTAACTTCTCCATTGAAGTTGGACTGTTTCAACAACTTTGGAATGAACCAAAGGCCTGGGCCCTCATTTATCAATAATGTGTAGAAAGTGTTCTATTTTTGTTCCTACGCCCGGAATTTAGAATGCCCCAAGCACAGAAAAATCTGGATTTATCAACCGTGCGTGCACAGGTCGTACCGACTCGTACGCACACTCCGTGTTGATAAATACCAATTGTTCTTACAGTCTATGCTCGTGCACGATTCTAAGGTCGCTTTCACACAGGGGCTGTTTGGTCCGGACTTTCGGACCAGAATTCGATAGTCCGGTTTTTCGGGTCTGTGTGAATGCGCGTCGAACTCGGTCCGCGGACCAAGCAGGCGAACTCTAGTCCGCCTGAAAACGTAGGTCTCGGTTCGGCTTCAGCGGACCAAATATAGGAAGTGATTATTATTACCACTGCTTGCAGCACTCACTGCAAAACAAGCACACTGCATCTAATCTCTCTATCTATCTATATATCTAACTGTGCATCTTGGGAAGAAGGAAGAAAAACGCGGCTTATTATTATTACCGAGGCGCACGGCATTAATAATGGATCAATGCCACGTCAATACTATTATTATTATTATTATTATTATTATTATTATATTATTATTATTGGTCTACAAGTTGTTTAGCGAGAGGATGGTGGTAATGTGCTTCAATAGAACAATGGATCAATGCCATGTCAAAACTCGCTCCGCTGATCTTGAGAGCTCGCAGACAGTCCACACACACGCGCGCGCACACACACGGCTTGCAGCCACACACACATTTCCACTGTCCAATAGACAAGCGCCCTTTTCGACCGCGTGACATTGTTCAGAAGGTCTCGGTGCGCTGACAGATTTCTCTATGTGAACGCAGGCGAACCAAATGAAGAATGCAACAATGTTGCAACTTCACCACCAGAACCGCACCGAGTCCACCAAAACTATATGTGAAAGCGACCTAAGTATTTGCATACAGAACCACCCCTAATTAACCATATACGGTAAGGAAACACCCCCATGGAATGTGGAATAATGGGCTAAGCAAACTATGAGAAACTTCACTAAGAGCGAGATTGATCACCGAGGTCATCTAACCAACAAATTGAACGTAGAAAGCATTTCGTTGTGAACAATCTTATTTGGAAACATGACACACAAAATAATTAATAAATAATAGTATTTAGCATTTGACAATATTTACATCGCGTTTGGAGGTGGGTGTTCTGCGTCTGCCCCCCCCCGTACCAAACAAGCAGGCCAACTGCGCTATAAATGGCTCTTGTGCGTGTGCGTGAGTCCGTTATAATTGCGCTCCTGTTGGGTCGGGTTGGTCAGAGTCATTAACTATGGCTTCAGTGGATAACCCCGATCACCTGCATTTAAGGGATATTTTAATCACAGATACCCCAGTAATAACATTACAATTTAATTAAATACAATGCGTGCGTTCCTCCCGGTCACCAGCAACAACATGTATCAGCCAAATGCGCATCGCATGTACATTGACTGAGTGGAATCCCTTTCTATTTACATAACTGAATTTGTGATGGAGCTTTGACAGCTACACGGGTGATACAGTCTATTGCTCGATCCATCTCCGACATCACGATGGACCGTGCCGGTGGCCAAAGACCCGACGTTGGAGAGGACTTGAATGTGCAAATAGACGGCCCTATCTCTGAAAACAGCTCCCTGTGAGAAGTATTCCGATAACATTAGATAAACCATGCTGCATTCATTCGGAAAGACCTATTCCAAATGCTATTTATAGGGTTTGACAATAATTACACTAATGTCTCTATTTTACAATTAACTATAATTAATTATGAGTCATACCGAACAGTACGTCGGTGTTGAAACTTGAATGCATGAAAGCTTCTGTTGCCGTTTTCCTATTCTACCGCTTGGTACCATACTGTATGTACGCACGGTCAGAGCTGTGTGTAGATGTATGCTTAATCTCAAGCACACGATCATATTGATAAATCCCACACTTTGCTTAGAAATGATCGTACGCACGGTTTACGCACATATCTGTGCGTACGCAGCGTTGATAAATGAGGGCCCTGGATTACAATGTGTAGGGGTAGCCCACTATACAGCCTGACCCATCAGACCCATGGAACGTATGCAAGCTAGCTCTGCTTTGGGTCTGAAAGTGGCTCGTTGAGAGGTAAACAAAATGTCCTGCAGGTGAAACTGGTCGTGGATAAAGTCGCTTTGACTCACCGTGGTGATGTGTCGTGTCTTGTTACCGTGGTGATGCGTCGTGTCTTGTTACCGTGGTGATGTGTCGGTGTCTAGTTACCGTGGTGATGCGTCGGTGTCTTGTTACCGTGGTGATGCGTCGGTGTCTTGTTACCGTGGTGATGCGTCGTGTCTTGTTACCGTGGTGATGCGTCGGTGTCTAGTTACCGTGGTGATGTGTCGTGTCTTGTTACCGTGGTGATGCGTCGTGTCTTGTTACCGTGGTGATGTGTCGGTGTCTAGTTACCGCGGTGATGCGTCGGTGTCTAGTTACCGTGGTGATGCGTCGGTGTCTAGTTACCGTGGTGATGTGTCGGTGTCTAGTTACCGTGGTGATGCGTCGTGTCTTGTTACCGTGGTGATGCGTCGGTGTCTTGTTACCGTGGTGATGCGTCAGTGTCTTGTTACCGTG